>NW_003852411.1:19441855-19470018 GCF_000181295.1 Otolemur garnettii
ATTGGCAAGCAAACATATTTCATGTATTTGTTTTTCAGGCCCGGGCTGGGGATTCGAACCCGCCACCTTAGGTGTACATGGCTGGCGCCCTAGCGGGTTGAGCTATAGGCGCCGAGCCACAACGTTGGATTTTGAACTCAAATCTTTCTGACTTCAAAACCCATTGCTCTTAGTTGAGAAGAAAAGCACTGGAAATTGCAAGCCTAACTTTCAGAGTTACGAAGCACATACAACCTGTCAATAATTATGGTAATTTATAAAGTGACACAAAGAACATGAAGTTTGATCCTGATCCGTGCAAGTTTATAATCTAATTGGGTAGAGGTCTTCTATGCATCAATTAGAAAATAATATATTATATTTGGTAAGTTGTATGGTACAGACTATATACAAAGTAAGGAGAGGCCAGGATATCTTCAAGAGAGGAGTCAAGGAAAGTTTTAGGAAGAAGGTGGATTTATAGCTTGGCCTAAATAGGATTTGGGCAGTTGTAGTGGAGATATAAAGCTATTTGCGGCCCAGTAGCAGAAATAACTATGAAACAAAAATAGGATTTTCTCAGTATCTTCAAGGTTTCATGTCTGAGTTCCTGCTGTGCCAGTGAGAAAGGCATTCCAAACACATTCCAAACCTTTCTCCAAGGCCTGGATATCTTTAACAGAAATGTTCTAGAAGATCACAACTGCTATGAATAGGGTGACCAAGAGGGACTTTGTCTAACAAATGCAATCAGTGTAACCTAATTGTTCGTACCCTCAATGAATCCCTAACAATAAATAATAATAATAATTAAAAAATAGGGTGACCAAATTATTGTCTAGTAATAATGGACACTTGTGAAAGGGAAAGTGGCTGCTATTAAAAATTACACTGGGAAGATAGATGTAACTAGGACTGTCCTGTGTACATATGTCTCACAAACCATTAACCATGAACACATGCTGCTTGACTTCTGCTAGGTTTTTTTCTTTTTTTATTGTGATAGAGCCTCACTCTGTTGACCTGGGTAGAGTGCTTTGGCATCATAGCTCACAGCAACCTCAACCTTGTGAGCTTACAGCCTTCCAAGTAGCTGGAACTGTAGGCGCCTGCCACAATGCCTGGCTAATTTTTCTATTTTTAGTGGAGATGGGGGTTTCACTTTGCTCAGGCTGGTCTCAAACTCCTGAGCTCAAGCAATCTACCCGTCTCGACTTCCCTGAGTGCTAGGATTACAGGTGTGAGCCACCACCCCCGGCCCCAACTTCTGCTAAATTCTTTTTGTTGATTTCCTAGTATAATCTCCATAGTGGTTATTCAAAGCTAATGTATTTTCACATTATGGATTATATCTCTCTTTGCAGGTCATGGAATCAATTTAGTATGTGACACCCAGCCTTAAGAATAGAACGAAATAAAAAACATCAACGTGTTATATGTAATAAAGAGAAACTTATGTGTTCTCTTGTTTAAAAAAGTATATGTAGTCCAGGCATGGTGGCTCATATCTGTAATCCTAGCACTCTGGAAGGCTAAGGAGGGAGGATTGCTTGAGCTCAGGACTTTGAGACCAGCCTGAGCAAGAGCAAGACCCCATCTCTACTAACAATAGAAAAATTAGCCAGGCATGGTGACATGTGCCTATAGTCCTAGCTACTCAGGAGGCTGAGATAGGAGGATTTCTTGAACTCAGGAGTTTGAGATGGCTGTGAGCTAAGCTGAGGCCATGATACTTTAGCCAAGGTGTCAGAGTGAGGTACTGTCTCAAAAAAAAAAAAAAAAAAAAAGTTGTATGTAGATCAGCCTATAAATGCAATACACTCAGGACAAAATTGTTCATTACTACTGAATGATAAATTATACAATAAATTATTTGATTATTAATAGAAGTCAAATATATTTCATATAGAAAATTAATACCAAATATCATAAAGTAATATAGGCTGTATATTATAATAGAAATTATATATATTTTTTTTCTAATATTTGAGCAGAACATAATATCTGGATCCAGATCCAGAACATAATATTTTCTAGTATTTGAACAGAACATCCACCTCATGATCAAAATTATCTATGCAAGATTCATTAACCATCATGTTTATAATCCAGTGAGAAAGAATTATACTTTCCTGGAAGTTGCATCTCACATCTTCTTACATCAGCTTACCTATCATTTGGACATAGGGCTACACTATGTTGCAAGAAAGACTGAGAAGGAAAGAGTATGGGATACTATTAGGAAAGATTAGATTTGGGGGAAGACAACTAGTAGTCTCCATCTGAGTACTATATCAAAGGCCCACATAGCAGTGGGAGGGTGAGCAATCCAGGGCAACTCTCGAGGGTTCTAACCAGAAGAACCAGAGCATGTTCTCATAGCAGGAACTTTGACCAGCAACATCCTTCTGTCTTTTGTCATGAAAGTCCTTCATCTAGCATCATGTTCTGGTTTAAGAGTCAAGATCATGGGATTGGGCAGTTGACTGGCTGAATCTAGGTCATGTGCCAGCTCCAGGCTTGTGCTGAGAGGGAGACAAAGAGGATCTTGCCTTTGTCTTATATAGTGAGAAGTTAGCTTTATTTTCCATTAGAAAAATTCTCTAAAACTGAGATAGGGATGCTTTAAGGAAGGGATATGCTTGTGTGTGTATGTGTAAAGTTGAATGCCAGACAAATAGAAGGGTTATAGATTTCCTCTCTATTTCTTCTGTAAAATGAAGGAATTGAACTGAATAATTTCAAAGATTAGTTTTAAAACCAATGTTATGGTGAAGTCATGAGTGATTGGCTAACTCAACTCCTATTCCCAGCCCCATCTACCTTCATTCTTCCATTATAGAGGCTGGAAAATTGAGAAATTTGCTTCCCCCCTCCCTTTTCTTAAAGTCTGGCCTTTGAGATATAACTGGAAGCTAGCTGAGACTTGTCAGGAGAGATTTTTTTTTTTTTTGAGAGAGAGCCTCAAGCTGTCCCCCTGGGTAGAGTGCCGTGGCATTACAGCTCACAGCAACCTCCAACTCCTGGGCTCAAGCGAGTCTCCTGCCTCCGCCTCCCAAGTAGCTGGGACCCGCCACAGGCGCCCGCCACAACACCCAGCTATTTTTTGGTTGCAGCCGTCATTGTTGTTTGGTGGGTCTGGGCTGGGGATTCGAACCCGCCACCTTAGGTGTAGGTGGCTGGTGCCTTAGCCAGTTGAGCTATAGGCGCCAAGCCAGGAGAGATTTTGCTTTGCTTTCTTCTTAAGAAATTGAAGGAATTGATATCCTCTGGGGGATTCCCCTGTCTTCCTAAAATGAATGAATAGACAATAGCAGGAGTAATGGCAGCTATCTTATCACCATGAGGCAAGAGTCATGACATGAAAGTCTTATAACACTGAGTGTGATGGAACAGAATGATAGAGCTTGGAGATATATATATATATCTACTATATATATATATATATATTTTTTTTTTTTTTGAGACAGTGTCTCACTATGTCGTCCTCAGTAGAATGCTGTGGCATCACAGCTCATAGCAACCTCAAACTCTGAAACTCTTGGGCTTAAGTGATTCTCTTGCCTCAGCCTCCCAAGTAGCTGGGACCACAGCCTGTCACAATACCCGGCTATTTTTTTGTTGTGGTCACCATTGTTGTTTGGCCAACCCTGCCTGTGTTTGAACCTGCCAGCCCCAGTGTATGTGGCTGGTGCCCTAGCTGCTGAGCTATAGGCACCGAGCCTTGGGTCTATATTTTTAAGCTGTTGAACCATCTCCATCTTTATACTTCTTGTTATGTTGGAAAAGAATCTCCTACTTTTAAAGAGTCATTCTTATTTGGCTTTTCTATTATTTACAATCAAAGTATTCCAGACTTTTAACAGCTTACAAGTATTTTGCACATTTATAAAAGGAAGAGATTAATGAGATTAATAAACAGAGATTCTACCAAGTTAAGATTTTCACAATTGCCTTTCCACTATTAGACCATTTTTTTTTTTACTTCACTGTGAAACTAAATGACAGTGTTCTTTCAGCACTCTGTTGACTGTTATTCCTTAAGAACAGGGTCAGAAAACAATGGCCTGTGGGCTACCACCCATAGGCCATAGTTTTGTGAATAAAGTTTGCTTTAAATAGAGATCCACTCGTTCATTTGTGTATTTTCTATGACTACTTTCATGCTCCAGTTGCAGGGTTGAGTAGTTGCAATAGAGATAGCAGGGCTCACAAGCCTAAAATATTTTCTACCTGGCCTTTTATTCCTGCTTTAGAATGTTGTTCAGTTTTGCCAGGGCCTTTATTATCTTTGTTTTTCTCTTCATTTCTACTTCAGTATCTCTCCTTACCTTTCCTATTTCAAGCTTTTTTCTCTTCACTTCTCTGTTACTTCCTAGCTTTTCACCATGTTTATTTCCTTTGAAACACTTACCACAATCTAAAAGTATCTCATTTATTTTGTATTACCTGTGTCCAATCACTAAAATATAAGCTTCATGATGAGAAGGATCTTTTCTGTCCTATTGAATCCTCGGGGCTTGACACAGTGTCTGGCAGATAGGATGGAATTCAGTAAATGCTGAATTGTATGAGTGAATAAAGTGCTTATTCCCACTAATTCAGATCTTTATGATAACTGTCTAATTGGTTTTTCTTTTTTGCTTCTAGTCTCTTATTCTTCTAATATCTCTAAAATATGTTACCCAGGGTTGTCAGATCAATCTTGAAACATGCTTAGTTTTTAGCAGTAAAACCTTTGGCTACCTACCACCAGTTGCCTACAGAATCAAGTTCAGACTTTTGATGCAATTTCAGCCTTTTAAAAAGAGTATCCTGTCACTGATATGGGTGGAAGTAGGGTCTTGGCGTTTATACTGGGGAATTTCCTCAATAGAAGTCCTAGCATCCAGACACTTTCCAAATCAGGAAGTATATTTACTCATCATGGGTGCAAAATAATAACTTTATTGATTGGCTGAAGTAATTTATAATTATTTTCAAATAGTTAATTATTTTCATTCCGTTTATGTTGTTAGTTGACTGAGTGAATAAATAAATACTTATTTGTTTGAGTAGACTTCTATTGCTTTTCTTTAAATCTTAGGTATTTTTTGGAGTTAATGGAGTCAGAAGGACCCCAAGAGTCAGTGAGTTCAGAAAAATCAGTGTTTTTTTCACAGCAAGGAGAAGATGAAGAAGAAGAAGCCCAAGAACCAGAGGAAACAGGTCCTACAAACCCTCTCTTACAACCTGCTCTCACAGGGGATGTAGAAGGTTTGCAAAAGATTTTTGAGGATCCTGAGAATCCTCACCATGAACAGGCCATGCAGCTACTCTTGGAAGAAGACATCGTTGGGAGAAATTTGTTGTATGCAGCTTGCATGGCTGGGCAAAGTAATGTTATTAGAGCTTTGGCAAAATATGGTGTGAATCTGAATGAGAAAACTACCAGAGGTATTTTTCTTTTTTCTCATTATTATAACTTATGACTATCTAAAGATGCCATGTACAATCTTTAAGGTTGAATTAATTTGATGTGCTTTCTTTATACTTTACATATATTATATACATATACATATATGAGTATGTATGTGTGTATACATGTAAATATATCAATGTTCATGTTGTATAGCACAGTATTTTAGAACACAGACTTCACTATTTATTAGCTATGGAGGTTGGCAAGTTACTTGATTTTTTAGTCTCTTTTTTCATCTGCAAAATGGGGATAATTGTGTTTTTCTTGAGGTCATTATGAGAATTAAATAAGATAATAAATATAAATATCACAGTGCTTGACACATAGTAAATTGGTATATAGTAAATGCTCAGTAATAAATTATCTCTTTCCTTCGAAGATTTATTAGCTTTAGCAATTATTATCTAATTAGCTTTTTAGGTTTTGTAATTATTTTTTCAGATTACAAATATAATACATGATCATGTTAGAAAATTAAAAAAAAAGTGTTCTTCAGGAAATAAACAATATACATTTTCTTCATGCTCATGTTTTAAAATATTGATCTTTTATTGGGCCATAATGGAAGTCTCAACAAATATCAAAGAATCAGTAGCATGTATGCTTTGGTCTGTATGTTGTAATCTGTGGGATACAACTAAAATTGGATTCTAGTTTAATGTGTTTATTAGAATATAAGAAATATATTAAAAATCAATAAGCAAAGCATTTAACTTAAGAAGTTAGAAAAATAACAACTGAGTAATCAAAGAAAATAGAAAAAAAATACTGGAGTAAAAAGCAAGGATGTCGAAAATAAAGGAACAATAGGCTCAACAATACCAAAATCTGGTTCAGTGAAAAAGACAGAATTGAGAAACCTTTGTTAATGTTGCTCAGAGAGAGACAGAGAGCACAAGTAGTATTTGGAATTGAAAAAAATTGAACATTAACACAGAAAACAGTTAAGATAAAAAAATTATTAGAAGATATTATGAATAACTTCATGATAATACATTTGAAAACGTGGTTGAAATGGACAAACGTCAAAGATGGCTGACTAGCAGAAACCCTCAGCAGAGGCTCCTGAGCAGAGGGAAGAAAACTGGACAGAATCAGAGTCTATGAAGCCACAGGAGGGGAGCTGAGTCAAGAAAGAAGTTCGGCAAGCTGTGACTCCAAGGAAGAGCATTTAAGAAAACAAATTATAGGTACAAAGCCTATTGACTAGACGATGAGAGAACTCTCCCCCAAGTAGGAGGCCCACTGCAGGCTCTCTGCCAGTGAGCAAAGAACAAAAGACATCTCATTTTACCTTACTGGAGAGAGCTGCTAAAGACTAGGTCTCTTTCACCAGGGAGGTTCCACTTATGAACCTAAACACCACCCCACTGGGCATAAAATTGAACAAATATTTTCTCCTACAATTCCAAACTCACAGTCTACCCTTCCTCCTTCACATGGCAGTCTGAAGTTCTTCCCCCTGCAGAACATAGTGTTTGGTCTTTTCCTGAGAGATCTGGGCATAGTGTGGACCACTGAACATCAGGGTGGAATCTGTGACTAGTGGGGAAGAAAAAGGGTGTGGGAAGAAAGGGAAACTTTGCAGGAGGAGCAGTCCCCTGGTTATGACTTTGCCTGGCCATTGGTGACTCTGGCCCTTGCTTGACCCTTGCGCTCTGAGGGTACCTGCAAGTGGGAGAGTGGTTGCCTAGTGTGGACTGAGTTTGGTGGGTGGGGCAGGTCCCTGCTCCAGCTTGCTGGGTGAGGACTGAGATTGGGGGGTGGGGGTGTGGTCCCCTGGCTCCAACTGGGCTGGCAAGCAGAAAAGCAGACACCAGCATGGACTAAGTCTGGCAGGTGGAGGCATGAACCCCTGGCTCTAATTGTGCTATTGGAGATACTTGGATCCCTCTCTGTTGAGCAGGGTTTGTACTACCTGAGACAATTTGATTGGAACTCATGTCTGGTTCTCTCTACCTTCAAAGTTCTGTAGTGGAAAAGAGCTGAAGGGTGGGGGAAGGGCAACACAGCCGTCTGTATTTCTACACAGCCAAGATTTAAAACTAATACTGTGGCTTTTTAGGATAGGATAAAGGTTAGCTGATTTCAAAACAGAGTCAGTTTGCACTGTCTCACTAAGTTAGCCCTCAGAGTCTCTGGCCAAAACTCTGAAAGGGGCCTATGTGAGGTTGTAGGGGATAAGCCACAATTACAAAGCCTAGTGCTTTGATAAAGGGCTGATTATCTGTACTACCTGGGAACCCCAATTCAGTCTCACTCTACCAGTTCTAATAACCAAACAGTGGAAAATAAACAGGGTGCAGAACCAATGGAAAAACTCTGGCAACATGAATAACCAGAGTAGATCATCCCCTGCAAGGAATGACAGAGGAAATACAACTGAAGATGGCATGCATAGACAAATGGCTGATTTGTCAGAAATAGAATTCAGAATATGGATGGTAAATAAGGTGAATAGAATGGAAGAAAAGTTAGAAACTGAAATCCAAAGAGTAGTTCTAAAGTTTTAAAGAAATTGAAATCCAAAGCATAGTTCCAAAGTTTCTCAAGAAATTAATGAATTTAAAGACAAAGTCACCAAAGATATGGACATGAGAAAAGAGATAGCAGAGCTCAAGGAAATGAAAAAGTTATTCGAGGAGCTCCAAAATACAGTAGAATCCCTTAGTAATAGAGTTGACCAGGCAGAAGGAAGGATCTCTGAAATTGAAGACAAAGCTTTTGAATATTCCCCAAACCTCAAAGAGGCAGACAAATGGAGAGCAAAAACTGATCATTCCCTGAGAGAGTTGTGGGATCACTCCCAAAGATCAAACATTTGTCTTATAGGAATTCCTGAAGGTTAAGAGGATGGTCCTAAAGGTACAGATGCTCTACTCCAAGAGATTATGGAGAATTTCATGAGCATTGAAGAAGACACAGAAATTCAGAGAGTAGACAGTTTCACAACCCCAGTAAGACTCAATCCAAATAAAGTGTCTCCTAGATACATTGTGATACTTTGCCAAACTTAAGATGAAGGAGAAAATTCTGCAAGCAGCCAGATGTAAGAAAAGCATCACCTACAAAGGGAGAAATAGCAGAATGACTGCAGATCTCACAGCTGAGATATATCAAGCCAGCAGAGGATGGTCATTGACCTTTAATCTCCTAAAACAAAGGACTTTCAGCCCAGGATCCAGTATCCAGCTAAACTGAGTTTCATTTGTTATGGAGAAATCAAATACTTTAACAACATACACATGTTGAAGAAATTTGTCATAACTAAACCAGCTGTCCAGGATATTCTCAGAATTGTCCTCCACAATGACCAGCACAATGCTCCACCAGCAAAGTAAACTCACTCAGAAATTTTTGAACAAAACCCAGCTTTCACAGTGGTGAAAAGATTAAAAATATCCAGTGGACATTCAAAAAACATGACACCCAAACACTACCAGGCTCATAAATGCTCTCAATCAATGTGAATGGTTTAAATTCTCCTCTAAAGAGGCACAGGTTGGCTGACTGGATACCTAAACTCAGACCAGATATCTGCTGCATACAAGAATCTCATCTTATCTTAAAGGATAAAAATAGACCCAGGGTGAAGGGATGGACATCTATAATACTGGCAAATGGAAATCAGGAAAAAGTAGGGGTTGCAATTTTATTTGCAGATACAATTGGCTTTAAACCAAAAAGATAAAGAAAGATGAGGATGGTCACTATGTATTTGTCTCTTCACCCAAAATGAAGAGATTTTGATAATTAACATTTATGCATCCCACCTGAATGCTCCTTAATTTATAAAGCAAACCCTAATGGGTATGAACAACTTGATATCTTCCTACTATAATAGTTAGAGATTTTAAAACCCCTTTGACAATTTTGGATAGATCCTCCAAGAAGAAACTAAACATGGCTTGGTGCCTGTAGCACAGTGTTTACCGTGCTAGACACATACATCGAGGCTGGCACGTTTCAACTTGGCTAGGGCTGCTAAACAACAATGACAACTGCAACAACAACAACAACAAAAATAACCAGACAATAAGTTTTGACCAGAGACTCTGAGGACCTACTTAGTGAGATAGTGCCTGTAATCCCAGCTACTTTGGAGACAGAGGCAAGAGAATCTCGTAAACCCATGAGTTTGAGGTTGCTGTGGGCTGTGACTCCAAGGCACTCTACAAGGGTGACATAGTGAGACTCTGTCTCAAAAAAAAATAAATGAATAAATAAATAAATAAAGAAGAAGAAGAAACTAAAAAAGACATATTAGACTTAAACCTAACCCTGGAACAAATGGAATTAACAAACCTCTACAGAACATTTCATCCTAATAACATACATTCTTCTTATCAGCCCATGGAGCATCCTCCAAAATTGATCATATCTTAGGACACAAATCTAACCTCAGAAAATTTAAAAGAATGGAAATTGTTTCTTGTATCTTTTCCAACCACTATGGAATAAAAGTTGAACTCAACAGCAACAGGAATCTTCATATTCAAACAGAAACTAAATAATCATAGGCTGAATGATAGCTGGGTCAAAGATGAGATTAAGATGGAAATCACCAAATTTTTGGAACAAAATGATAATGAAGACATAATTATCAAAACCTGTGGGATACTGCAAAGGCAGCCCTAAGAGGGAAATTTATAGCATTGGAAACATTCCTCAAGAAAATAGAAAGAGAGGAAGCCAACAACATAATGGATCATCTCAAGCAACTGGAGAAGGAAGAAAATTCCAACCCCAAATCCAGCAGAAGAAACCAAAATTAAGGCAGAATTAAATGAAATAGAAAACAAAAGAATCATTCAGAAGATCAATGAAATAAAAAGTTGGTTTTTTGAAAAGATTAATAAAATTGATAAACCTTTGGCCAACCTAACAAGAAACAGAAAAGTAAAATCTCTAATATCATCTGCCAGAAACAATAAAGGAGAAATAACAACAGACACCTCAGAAATTAAAAAAATCCTCAATAATTACTACAAAAAACTCTATTCCCAGAAATATAAAAATCTGAAGGAAATGGACCAATACCCGGAAGCATGCCAGCTTCCTAGACTCAACCAGAAAGAATTAGAAATGTTGAATAGACCTATATCAATCACTGAAATAGCATCAACAACACAAACTCTCTTAAAAAAGAAAAGTCTGGGACCAGATGGCTTCACATGTGAATTCTGTCAAACCTTTAAAGAGGAACTAGTACCTATATTGTACGACCTTTTCCAAAGCATAGAAAAAGAGGGAATATTTTCCAACACATTCTATGAAGCAAATATCACCCTGATCCCCAAATCAGGAAAGGATCCAACAAAGAAAGAAAATTATAGACCAACATTATTAATGAATATCAATGCAAAAATATTCAATAAGATCTTAGCAAACAGAATTCAACAACACATCAAAAAAATTATATACTGTGATCAAGTTGGTTTTATTCCAGGGTTACAGGGTTGGTTCAACATACACAAATCTATAAATATAATACATCACATAAATAAAATAAAAAAACAAAGACCATATAATTCAATTGTGGCAGAAAAAGCTTTTGATAATATCCAGTATCTTTTCATGATCAGAACACTTAAGAAAATAGGTATAGAAGGGACATTTCTTAAACTATAGATAGAGGCCATCTATAGCAAACCCATAGCCAATATAATATTGAATGGAGTAAAACTGAAAACATTTCCACTCAGATCAGGAACAAGGCAAGGACTCCCACTGTCTCCACTGCTCTTCAACATAGTAACGGAAGTCTTAGCCATAGGAATCAGGCAAGAAAAGGCAATCAAGGATATCTAAACAGGATCAGAGGAGATCAAACTGTCACTCTTCACTGATGGTATGATCCTATACCTGAAAAATCCTGGGGACTCAACTTTAAAACTTGTAGAAGTGATCAGGGAATACAGCAGCATTTCAGGATACAAAATCAATACTTATAAGTCAGTAACTTTTATATATGCCAACAATAGTCAAGCTGAAAATATAGTCAAGGACTCTATTCCTTTTACAGTAGTGCCAAAGAAGATGAAATACCTGGGAATTTACCTAACAAAAGACGTGAAAGTTCTCTATAAAGAGAACTATGAAACTCTGAGAAAAGAAATAGCTGAAGATGTTAACAAATGGAAAAACATACCATGCTCATGGCTGGGAAAAATAAACATTGTTAAAATGTCCAACGAAATTTACTACTACCCAAAGAAATTTACAGATTTAATGCAATCCCTATTAAAGCACTATTGTCATACTTTAAAGAGCTTATAAAAACAGTGCTTTGTTTTATATGGAAACAGAAAAAACCTCAGATAGTGAATATATTACTCAGAAATAAAAATAAATCAGGAGGTATCATGTTACCAGACTTTAGGCTATACTATAAATCTATAGTAATCAAAACAGCATGGTACTGGCACAAAAAAAGAGTGGTAGATTTATGAAACGGAATAGAGAATCAAGAGATGAACCCAGCTACTTATCATCATTTGATCTTTGATAATCCTATCAAAAACATTCAGTGGGGGAAAGATTTCCCTGTTTAACAAATGGTGCTGGGTGAACTGGCTAGCAACCTGTAGAAGACTGAAACTGGACCCTCACCTTTTACCATTAACAAAAATTGATTCTCACTGAATAAAAGACTTAACCTTAAGACATAAAACTATAAAAATACTAGAAGAGAGTGCAGGGAAAACACTTTAAGAAATTGGTCTGGGAGAATATTTTATAAGGAGGACCCCCAGGACAATTGAAGCAACACCAAAAATCCATTACTAGGATTTGATCAAACTAAAAAGCTTTTGTACAGCCAAGAGCACAGTAAGTAAAGCAAACAGACAACCTTCAGAATGGGAGAAGATTTTTGCAGGTTTTGCTTCTGACAAAGGTCTGATAACTAGCATCCACAGAGAATTCAAACTAATCAATAAGAAAAGAACAAATAAATCCATTTCTATGTGGGCAAGAGACTTGAACAGAAACTTCTCTGAAGAAGACAGGCATATGGCCTACAAACACATAAATAAATGCTCATCATCTTTAATCATCAGAGAAATGCAAATTAAAACCATTTTGAGATATCATCTAACTCCAGTAAGATTAGCCCACATCACAAAATCCCAAAACTACAGATGTTGGTGTGGATGTGGAGAGAAGGGAAGACTTCAACACTGTTGGTGGGAATGTGAGCTAATACAACCTTTTTGGAAAGAAGTTTGGAGAATACTCAAGGAACTACAAGTAGACCTACCATTCAATCCTGCAATTCCTCTACTAGGTATTTACCCAGTTGATCAAAAATCATTTTACAATGAAGACATTTGCACCAGAATATTTTTTTTTTTTGAGACAGAGCCTCAAGCTGTCCCCCTGGGTAGAGTGCTGTGGCATTACAGCTCACAGCAATCTCCAACTCCTGAGCTCAAGTGAGTCTCCTGCCTCTGCCTCCCAAGTAGCTGGGACCACAGGCGCCCGCCACAATGCCTGGTTATTTTTTGGTTGCAGCCATCATTGTTGTTTGGCGGGTCGGGCTGGGGATTCGAACCCGCCACCTTAGGTGTACGTGGCTGGTGCCTTAGCCGGTTGAGCTATAGGCGCTGAGCCTGCACCAGAATATTTATTGCAGCCCAATTCATGATTGCCAAGACATGGAAATAGCCCAAGTGCACATGGACCCATGAATGGATTAACAAATTGTGGTATATGTACACCATGGAATACTATGCAGCCATAAAAAGATGGAGACTTCACATTTTTTATGTTTACCTGGATGGAGCTGCAACATATTCTTCTTAGTGAAGTATCTCAAGAATGGAAAAAAGTATCCAATGTACTCAATACTACTATGAAATCAATAAATATATAATCTCCTGCACATTAATATGAATGGTAAAACATAACTATAGTTCAGAAAGTAGAAGGGAAGAGAAGAGAGAGGGGAGAGGAGGGTGGAAGGAGGGCATTTGGGGGGACCTCACCTAATGTATATGATGTAATGGTACATTTTTATAAAACTATTAAGAAAAGAGATAATTATGATGGATGTGTTAATCAGTTAATGTAAGCATTTCATGTTGCATATCAAATCAGTGCATAGAATCCCATAAATGTATCAATGTACACAGTTATGATTTCATAAAAACAAAAAAAAATTTTAAAGTAATTGGCAAATGTCCAATAAAATGTAAATTACCAAAATTGATTTAAGATAAAAATATAATTCTTGACTAGATCAATGGTTATTTAAAGACATCAAAGAGGTAATCAAAATCTGCCTCCCTAACCTCCCTGCTTACCACCAAATTCTAGATTCAAATTTTTTAAAGATAAGGTCTAAACATTTAGGGAAAAGGTAATCACTAGTTTATAGAAGTGTTCCAGAGAGAGTTGGAAGGTTGTTCAACTTATTTTCTGAGGAAAATAGCTTTTATAGAGAAACTGGCTTAAGGACAGTACTAGAAAGGAAATTTATAGGCTAATCATATTTAATAACAGATGGATTCCAAATAATTGGAATCTAAAGTGAAAGTGATTAACAAATTGCATATAAGAATGCATATTGGGCATCACCTGTGGCTCAAAAGGGTAGGGTGCCGGCCCCATATGCTGGAGATGGTGGGTTCAAACCCAGCCCCAGCCAAAAAAAAAAAAAAAAAAGAATGCGTATTAAAAACTTTATTGGAGTGTAGATTTTAAGTGTTCTCCCTACCAAAAAAGTCTGTGAAGTAATGCCTATTTTAATTAGCTCAGTTAACCATTCTACAATATGGATTAATTAAAATTTTAACTAAGCTAATTAAAATTTCAAAACAACATATTGTACATGATAAACATATGCAATTTTTGTTTTTCAACTAAAAATAAATTAACATCAAACTCCCTTTCATTTCACAGACAAAAATTGCATGAAGGGATGGTCTTAACATTAGGAAAAATATTAATATAATTTACTACATTAAAAGATTAAATAAGCAAAACATAATCATGTCACTAGATACAGAAAAATCATTTGAAAAAAATGTAGCACTCATTCATGAGTAAAGCTCATAGGGAAATAGGAATAGAGGAAAACTGCTTAAGGCTGTCTGTCTATCAAAAACCTGAAGCAAACTTACCTAATATTACATTTTCAGGAGCATTCTTCAAAATCAGAAATAGGACTATGATATTCACTATCATGGCTTCCATTCATCATTATAATGGAGGTCTGAGCAAGTGCAGTAAAGGCAAAAATAAGAGCAGTAACAGGACTGTGCTATAGCTCTAGACAGCTGACTGTTAAATTTAAATGTTCAGGGCTTTTGTGAATTGGTCTATGTCATGTTGGTAGCTTGAAATTGGTTATGTTGGGCCATAACATCCTGGTGATTGGCTAGCAGCACCATTCACTTTTTCCCTCCATTGAAGTGGTTATTATACATTTGCCAGCCCACTAACTCAATATAAGGATTAGAGGAGATGAAACAAAACTCTCATTACCCATAGGCATATAGAATTAAGGGAATCTACTAACTATTAGTACTAATAGAGTTTAGAAAGAATATGAACATACGACCAATATTCCAAATGTGCACCTTTCTATATATTGTCAACATTTAATTTCATAACAGAAATAAAGATCTTATTCATAACAAAATGATAAAGAAGCTAGGAATAAATCTGAAAAAGGAATTTAAGACATTTAGGGCAAAAAATATAAAACTGTATCGAATTGTTAATATGTCAATGAAGAGCCAAAGTATACATATTTTTCAAGTGGTGAAGTGATTATCATAAAAATGTTAATTTCTTACAGATTAATTTATCAGTCTAGTTAACATATCAGAAAAATATTTTTTAAAATGTAAGCTAATTTGACTAGCTAAAAACAAACTGATAAGCTGGCCCTGGATTTCACGATTTAATAGGTGATGCCTAACAATACTGGTTATTCAACTGGAAAAAAAGTAAAATTAAACAGGGTTCAGCAACTTACTCCCTGTTTTGGGAGGCCAGTGTGGAAAGATAGCCTGAGGATAGGTGTTTGCAATCAGCCTAGGCTACATAATGAATGAGACCCTGTCTCTACCAGAAAAAAAAAAAAAAAAAGATACTTTGTACCATGCGTAAAAATCAATTACAGGTACTTGTAAGGTATGAATATAAATAACAAAACTTTTTAACTTTCTGGAAAATAAATATAGAAATTATGTTTTTGATATATCACAGATTGTCTTAAAACAAGAGATAAAGGACACAGCCACTAAGGGAAAAGATTAATGTATTATATATAAAGATTAAGAATTACACACAAAAGATACCATAAACAAAGTGACAAAATAAGCCCGAGTGGGAAAAACATTTGCAATATCTTCTCAACTAACAAAGGCTATATCTGTATAAACAGTCTACTAATCTATAGCTTTCTACACTCCTGACTTTTGGTCTATAGGGAAGTGTCTTGTTTTGTGTCTGAGCCAAGGACAGGGCTGTGCAGTTTGCAGTTACTGCTGATGGAGCTCCCTCTGGTGCTGGCAAGCTCTGGAGACTGTATCTGGCTACATTTAAACAGGCATTACTGGAACTAATTACCATTTAAAACTATGTCTTTCCATATATTTAGCAAACCTTTATTAAGAGTGGAAGATATCGGCTCGGTGCCTGTGGCTCAACGGGCTAGGGCGCCAGCCATGTACACCTAAGGTGGTGGGTTCGAATCCCCAGCCCGGACCCGCCAAACAACAATGACGGCTGCAACCAAAAAAAAAATGGTCGGGCATTGTGGCGGGCGCCTGTGGTCCCAGCTACATGGGAGGCGGAGGCAGGAGACTCGCTTGAGCCCAGGAGTTGGAGGTTGCTGTGAGCTGTAATGCCATGGCATTCTGCCCAGGGGGATAGCTTGAGGCTCTGTCTCAAAAAAAAAAAAAAAAAAGTGGAAGATATCAAGGGTATCCAAATGGAGACAGAGAAGGTTGAATTGTCACTCTTTGCTGATGATATGATCTGATACTTAGAAAAACTCCCAAGGACTCACCACAAGACTCCTGGATGTATCAAGAAATACAGTAACATCTCAGGAAATAAATCAACTTTTACAAATCAGTAGCCTTCAAATAAATACACCAATAGCAGTGAAGCTGAGAATCAAATCAAGAATACAATACCCTTCCCAGTAGCAGCAAGGAAAATGAAATACCTTGGAATATACTTAATGAAGAATGTGAAGGATCTCTACAGAAAGAACTGTGAAACACTAAGAAATAGCAGAGGATGTTAACAGATGGAAGAACATACTGTGCTCCTGGCTGGGAAGAATCAAGATTGTTAAAATATCTACATTACCCAAAGCAATCTATAGATTTAACATAACCCCCATTAAAATACTTTGAAGATCTTGAAAGAACTGTTTTGTGTTTCATAAGGAACCAGGAAAAACTCTGAACAGCCAATACACTTCCACAAAATTAAAACAAATCTGGAGGCATCATGTTGTACTACATGTCTGTCGTGATCAAAACATTATGGTACTGGTACACAAATGGGGACATAGATCTACGGAACAGAGAATCTAGAGGAGAAACTAGCCTCATATGCCAACTGATGTTTGATAAAGCAAAGAAAAGCACATACTGGGGGAAAGAATCCCTATTCAATAAATTGTGCCAGGAGAACTGGTTAGCTGACATGTAAAAGACTGAAACTGGATTCACACCTCTCACTACTTACAAAAATTAACTCATGATGGATAAGAGATTTAAATCTATGAGAAGAAACTGTAAAAACTCTAGAAGAAAGTGTGGGAAAAACTCTGGATCTTATTGGCCTAGGAAAAGAATTTATGAAAAAGTACAACTTACTCTCAAAAAAAGGCTGCTGTTCAAAGAGGTATCTGTCTTTTCAGATTAGAGATAGAATAATCTGAAGATAATTTAAATGAAAATATTTGATATTAACTTCTAACTACCTTTTCGCTCTACCTGCAATTAACTTTGAACCAGAAAAACTTCAGTAACTGAAAAACTTTCTAAAGAAAATAGGTTGGATGTGGTGGCTCATTCTTGTAATACTAGCACTCTGGGAGGCAAGGATGAGTGTATTGCTTGAGCTCAGGAGTTCAAGACCAGCCTGAGCAAGAACAAGACCTCATCTCTACTAAAAATAGAAAAATACTACCTGGGCATTTGTGGCAGGCACCTGTAGTCCCAGCTACTTAGGAGGCCAAGACAAGAGAATCTCTTTAGTCCAAGAGTTTGAGGTTGCTGTAAACTGATAGTGCCACAGGATTCTACCCAGGGTGACAGAGTGAGATTCTGTCTCAAAAAAAAAAAAAAAATCATTTTGCCAAAAAGTATTCTGGTGATACTATTAATATATTAAAAAGAGATCATTTGCAATTTTTGTGATCATGTTTTCTTCATTTTTAAAGTGTTTGCTTTTGTAATCCTTACTTTTTGTTGCAGTTTTTTTTTTTTTTTTTGGTCGAGGCTGGGTTTGAATCCCCCACCTTCAGCATATGGGGTTGGCACCCTACTCCTTGAGCCATAGGCACCACCCCTGTAATCCTTAATTTTTATTGGAAGTGTATTAGTTTCACTAATTAAAAAAAGAATTCCAAACCCAGTTTTATAAAATACTCCCATAAAGACTAAGAAAATATAAAATGTGGGCTCAGTGCTTATAGCTCAAGCAGCTAGGGCGCCAGCCACATACAGTGGAGCTGGTGGGTTAGAATTCAGCCCAGGCCCACCAAACAACAATGACAACTACAATTAAAAAAAAAATAGCTGGACATTGTGGTGGGTGCCTGTAGTCCCAGCTACCCGGGAGGCTGAGATAAGAGAATCACTTAAGCCTAAGAGTTTGAAGTTGCTGTAAGCTGTAACATCACGGCACCCTACCCAGGGCAACATCTTGAGACTCTGTTTAAAAAAAAAAAAAAAAAAAGAAAAGAAAAAGAAAATATAAAATGTGTACTGGTATTATTTTATACCCCTACTGTAATTTCCTTTCCAGGCAGGAAGAAAGCAGCACATGGAAGGTTATATAGGCATGAAACAACACCATCTGAGGTATCTGAAGAGTCTGGTGCTGCTGGTGGTAGGCAGACTGTGAGAGATATTCTAGATAGGCGAGGGTGTTGCTTCATGGCCTGTTGCTTGTTCCTGACTATCACCATTTCAGTTCTTGGCTTTGACCTTGTCATTGGCACAGTCATCAATTTATAGCGACCTTGAGAAAAGTACTTATCCTTTCTGTGCTTCAGTTTCCTTATATATATAATTGAGAATAATACAGGTACCTATGTGATGGGATCTCTACGAGCTTTAAATGAATTGATACTTGTGAAGTACACAGAACAGTGCCTGGGCATGAAAAAAGATTTCTTCTCTTCTTTTCTATCTTTTGGCTTGCTATGAACTACCCACTCCATTGACCGTCTCTGTATTTAGTAACCAGTAATCTTCTATGAAGAGTTTTTTTTTTTTTCTCTTTCTTACAAGCAACAGTCTTTCCCAGTTCCATTTATGGTCCTTTTATTCCTGTGGGAATGTCCAACATGTCCAACTCCTTCAGGGAGTCAGAAGGGCTAATGTACTACAAGGAGTTGTGCATTTCTTTCTAGAAAATCAACTACGTCTAACAAAGGAAAAAGCATGTAAAGGCTGCAAATTCCTTGGTAAAATACTGTTTAGAAATCTTGTTTTCTTGATTTTAACCAATTATATTAAACAATAGAACCCCCCACACACACTTCTCCCTTTCAGTATCTTAAATGAATTTAAGAGCACCTTAGATGTTACCATTGGCTAGTAACTTCAGCCTTGAGGAAAGTAAGACAAAGATCTAAAACATCTGCCCATTTAGAATGGCTTTCTGGTCATGCTGGTACCGTTTTGTCTATAGATAATAGTATCTTCCTCTCCCAGAAAATCAGGGGCCTTGGACCATTCAAGTGATTGAAGAATTATTAAAGCAGAAGGCAGAAATGAGATAGTCCCTGGGCATTTCTTGGCCTCTCATTTCATAGGTGTAGTGGTCTGAATGAGTTTCCTAAAATTCATGCTGAAACATAGTCCCCAAACAGTGTTGACAGGTGGTGCTTTTGGTAAGGTGACCAGATTTTAACATTGGTAAAGCAGGACACCATTGGTGGGGGGGTGGCGAGGCCTGGGGGGCAGGGCCTGACAACAATGCAAACTTTGATAACCAGTTCTCAATAATCAGTTCTCAACAATTATTTGTTATTATTGAAGTTTAACATTATAAAATTAACAAAAATAACATAAAATGCATATCCTGGTGAAATAGCCATGTGGCAGCCAAAAACCGTATATTCCGTTCCTGTTCTACCGTGTTCCCTAGTTTTTTATGCATTCTTTCCAAAAATCAGAGCTTTTTAAAAACGCCACAGGATGCAGGACAAATTGTTAAAAATCAGGACGTCTGGTCGCCTTACTCTGGGGGGAGGGGCTACTTGTTTGTTCCAGACAGTTTGGCTCCTTCTGAGCTAATTGTCCTTGCCTAGAAGCAAGGGAGGGAGCCAGTCTCCTTCTGATACCTTGCCAAGGAGGGCAGTAGGGAGTTTACATTAGCCTTTTCATTTCCAAATGCAGTTACATTAACTTTTTCATTCCCAAATGGAGTTACATTAACCTTTTCAGCAGCCAGAAACCACATATTCCCTTCCCATTCTCCTGCTGTTCCCTAGCTTGTCATGCATTCTTTCCAAAAATCGGGACTTTTTAAAAACGCCACAGGATGCAGGACAAATTGTTAAAAATTGAGACTGTCCTGCCAAAAGCCGGACACCTGGTCACCTTAGCTTTTAGGGGTGTTCAGGTCACAAGGGCTCTGCCCTTGCAGATGGACATATGCCACCATACAAAGAGTGTGGGACAGGGTGTGCTCTCTGCTGCCCTCTGCGCCTGCCACGTGAGGATGCAGCAAGAGGGCTCACACAAGATGACAGTACCTTGACTGATTTGGGACTTCCCTAGGGTGACCAGATTTTAACATTGGTAACGCAGGACAACATGGCTGGGGGGTGGGGCGGGGGCGGGGCAGGGGACGGGGCAGGGCAGGGCCTGACAACAATGCAAATTTTGATAAGCAGTTCTTGATAATCACTTCTCAACAATTATTTGTTATTATTACAGTTAACATTATAAAATTAACAAAAATAATATAAAACTCATATTCTGGCTAAATAGCCACATGGCAGCCCCAAACTGTATTTTCCTGTCCTGTTCTCCTGCTTGTTCGCCCATTCTTTCCAAAAATCGGGACTTTTTAAAAAACGCCTCGGATCGCAGGACAAATTGTTCAAAAGTGGGACTGTCCTGCCAAAAGCGGGAGGGCTGGTCACCCTAGACTTCCCAGACTCAAGAAATGTGAGAAATAAATTGCAATTCTTTATAAATTACTCACCCAGTCTGTGGTAGTCTGTCATAGCAGCACAAATGAACTAAGATAGTTGGGAATGAAGGAATAATAAAATTACTGGGCCAATCTCTGTACAATTTCTGTACAGTCTCTTAGTGTTATAAAATTTCTTGCTTGCTTTGTGATATTAACAAAAAAAATTTTGGCGGAACAAGGGAGGAAATTCCAGTTTTGGCTGATCCTAAAGTGGTTCACTTTATGCTCCTTTTGATTCTTTTTTTTTTTTTTTTTTTGAGACAGGGTCTTACTCTGTTGACTGAGCTAAAGAACAGTGACATCATCATGGCTCACTGCAACCTCAAACTTCCTTGGGGGTGGGGAATTTGCCTCCTCAAGGCAACATGTGGCCCTCTGGACCCTCAAGGGTAGTCCCTTGACCAAATCCAAACTTCACAGAACAAAGCTCTTTGTTAGAAGGATTTGTTCTGCAAAAATTGAATTCAGCCAAAAGACCACACTCAAAGATCCAGAAGGCCACAGGTTTCTCACCCTTGCCTGAGTTGGGCCCACAGTTTATGCTACCACCTGGCTGATTTTTTATTTTTACTTTTTGTACAGATGGTGTCTTGCTATTGCCCAGGCTGGAGCTTTTGATTCTTTATTACCCTTCTGGTTAGAATAGTTTATTACTTGGTCTAAAATAGGCCCAGGATTGTGGGACTGTGGTAGTAAGGGAGCTGAGGAAAGATTTTTGGAAGGAAGTATAATCATTATTCTCTCTCCCTTTTTTTTTTTTTTTTTTGAGACAGAGTCTCACTCTGTTGCCCTCAATAGAGTGCTGTGGAGTCATAGCTCACAGAAACCCCAAACTCTTGGGCTCAAAGCAGTCCTCTTGTCTCAGCCTCCCAAGTAGTTGAGACTATAGGAGTCCTCCACAATGTTTTTAGAGATGGGGTCTTGCTCTTGTTCAGGCTGATCTCGAACTTCTGACCTCACCCTGGCCTCCCAGACTGCTAGGATTATAGGTGTGAACTGCTACACCTGGGGCCATTATTCTCATTTCTTTTTCCCCTTCTTTATCCAGAGGCAAACATGGGGGCTGTTTCCTGCTCCTTGTATATCTTCTGTCTGGCAACAGACCTGGGTTTGAATCTAGCTTTGCAATAAGCCAGTGTGGCACTGGGGAAGATATAGCTCCTCTGGCTCTCACTTTCCATTGTATACTTTAACGGGGATAATAAAATGTACCTCATAGGGTTATTGGAAGGACGAATGTACACGCATGAATATATATGTCTGCAACAGTTGAATCTGTATGAATTTGTTGACAATAATGCTGGAGTAATTCCTTAAAGTTATAGGTCCAGTTGTGTTCCAAGGTAAATGACTGCTAGGGAGACTGTATTGCCATTTTCCATAGAGGATGTGAAAGACCTCAGGCTTCAGACAGCCTGTGTTGGTGTCTTGCTTTCATCATTTGCTAGCTGTACCTTGGTCAAGTTTCTTAACTTCTCTGGACTTTGGTTTCCTTATCTGTAAAATGAGGATTATAATAGTTCTGACATCATAGTGGTCTTATCAAATTAAATGAGTTTACTATATATAAAGCACTTAGTATAGTGCCTGCCTCATAGTAATTGTTCAACACTTGATTACCATTATGATCCTCTCATGCATAAAATAGCCTAAAACAATACAACCTATTTGATCTGACCATCTTCATCCTGTTCATTAGGGTACACACTCTTACACTGCGCTGCAGCCTGGGGTCGTTTGGAAACTTTGAAAACTCTAGTGGAACTGGATGTCGATATAGAAGCTTTGAACTTCAGGGAAGAAAGAGCCCGAGATGTTGCTGCTCGGTATTCCCAGACTGAGTGTGTCGAATTTCTGGACTGGGCAAGTAAGTACACAGAGTATTCGCAGACTGACTGATGTGATGGATTTGTCTTCTGTGGGTTATATAGGCTACACTACAGATGTCACCTTCCATCAATTTATCTGTAGATATAACCATGGGTCACAGTTGGCAATAATATATGAAATCTACCTATTTTTTTCTATTTTGCTGTTGGCCTTAAACATTGTACTTAATAGGAACTGTAATATTGGAAGATTATTGATTTACAAACCACTAACAATTTCACCAACAATTTTCTATAAGATTATGTGTATAGTATATGTTCAAGGCCATTTTTTGAGAGACTTGCCAAGATTGTACATTATTTCCATTTTTCATTTTAGTGATTAGAGTAGGAGTCACTGGAGCGATTTAAGAGATTGAGGACTCCTTATGCCAATAGTCTCCTTCATACTAATGAAAATACAAAGACAAAGTGGACCATTCTTTTTTTTTTTTGATACGGCGCCTCAAGCTATCCCCCTGGGTAGAGTGCTCACAGCAACCTCCAACTCCTGGGCTCAAGCCAATCTCCTACCTCCACCTCCCAAGTAGCTGGAACTATAGGTGCCCGCTACAACACTTGGATATATTTTTTTTTATTGCAGCCATCATTGTTGTTTGGTGGGCCCCGGCTGGATTCAAACCTGCCGCCTTAGGTGTATGTGGCTGGCGCCTTAGCCACTTGAGCCACAGGCGCCAAGCCGACTATTCTTTAAATGTTTAAAAAATAGCACATTTCAGTAACATATTTGGTTCCTTAGATAGAAAAGATTGTAATGGTAATTGAAAAATGATTTATTTAGACAAAGTTCATCAATGGTTTTGGTAGTCAGAATAGTAGTTACCCCTATGGCATGGGAAGGCCTTCTGGGATGTACTGTTCTTTCTCTTGATTTGGTTGTCAATTACATGGCAATGTTCATTTGTGAAAATTCATTGAGCTGTATGTACAATTTTTGTGCTTATCTGTATGTATGTTATACTTCAATTCAAAATTCAAAAAACTATGCTATTTTGACTTTTGCTAATATTTTGCTTACATCATTCCCACAGCCCTGTAGAATATAGCTTAAATAGATTTCAAGAGTGTACCTGTGTTACTATGTTTGTGTACAAACATGGGTTAAAAAACTAGTACATTTGAAGGCCATAGCATTCCTTTTGCATGGTTGTCTGCATTCAAGATTTTGGCAAGCATTTATTGACTGCCCATATGAGCATGGCTATTGTTGTAGGTACAATTGGTATATCCTGTCCTCTGGACATCTGTTAAGTGGGTGATGATAAAGCATAGACACATTCAAGTGTTAAGGCTATGATTAAAGGCTAACATTGGCAGAACAGGCTACAGGATAGTCAGAGAACATGTTGAGCTCAACCTGGTCCTTGAATAATGGATGAAGTTTGGGTACACAATAGAAGGGGAATGGGTTTAAGCAAAATCTTAGAGCTAGGAATGAAAGTGGCATATTGTGGGCAGTGACAAGTTTGCCTTACTAAGCAGTAAGTCCTATTTTCCACGGGTAGGCTATAACATAGGTGGGACAATAAAAGGGTTAAATACATGGCCTCTTGGGACTGAATTTAAATACTAGTGTCTGCACTTGAAACCTATGTGACCTTGGCAAGGTACTCAAATTCTCTATATCTCAGTTTCCTTTCCTGAAAAAGGGGACCAGTAAAAATAGTTCCTACCTCTTGAGGGTTGTAACAATTAAATATGATGATGTAAAACACTTAATACCTGGAATGTGGTCATGTGGTCAGCATTTGAAAAATGCTTTTAGCATAGCCTGATTATACCCTTAAATGTCAGTCTAAGGTGTTTTCATTTTATTCTGGGAGCCACTGACACTTCTTATGTGAAAGAGGAAGAGGATGAAAGTGATTTTTAGGAAGATTCAGCTAGTAGCAAGAAGATGCTTGCTCCTTAGTAAAATGAGAAGGGGACTAGGAGAACTTATAGAAATTAGGAAATTAAAGGAAGGAGGTATATTTGGAAAAAAAAGATGAGTTATACTCTGCACATTATTTTTTATAAGTAATTGTCCACTTGTATTAAAAATGTTCTAGGAATAATCTTTCTCATGTCAATTATCTTTGATCTTATGAT
Organism: Otolemur garnettii; assembly: GCF_000181295.1. NCBI lineage: Eukaryota > Metazoa > Chordata > Mammalia > Primates > Galagidae > Otolemur > Otolemur garnettii. The sequence continues at coordinate 19,466,684 of NW_003852411.1, forward strand.
TAGATCTATAAGTAAAAAGAAGATAAAAATAGCCAAGAATTCAATTGCTCTCCCACAAATAGTAAGGGTGACATTCACATTCACATTCTATGATTTAAAATCTATTTTTGAAGACTGAATAAGCCATGATACTTAAAAATCATAATCCAGGGACAAATTTTGCCGAACTTTTCTTAAAAGAAATGGCTTGGGGCTTATGGGGATGAGGTTTCAATGGTTTCCTTCCCCATTATATCCATGTGTTTCACTTGGATCCTTAAATTCTCAGAGAGATTATACCCAACATATCTCAGTGATATAAAAAAGAAGACTGTAGGAAGTAAACTACTAGTAATTGTGTTTCTAGATGTTATTAGGATTGGTACTTCATGGTAATGTAGCTGTGGAATATTAGAAACAAATTACAACATAAAATTTAACTTCAGCATTTGTTTAATTCAGACTCACCAAGATTGGACATGAATTCCATTTCTCATTTCAGTGAATAGAGTAGGAGTCACCTGGAGAGATTTAAAAGCTTGAGGACTCCTTACTCCAATCCTTCACACTCTTGAAAATTCCATTACTAGAGATGGATTTCTTTAGGTTTTAGAGGTTTGGGAATTTAAATCTTCCCTTATTAAAATAATATATATCAGTGTTCTCTTAGAGAGGATTAGTTGAGCGTTCAGAACCCTGAAGGTGTGGAACATCATATTTAAGGTAATGTGGGGCGGGGTTGTGCTTAGGAGGAGTGGATGTAAGAAGGAGAGTCTGTAAAGAGGAACCAGAAATAACCGTCTAATAATCTATTATGGTCCAAGGCAGGCACTATTCTCTTCTATTACTTTTAAACTCTGCCGTTATTTATTACTGTTCCAAAGATTATTTTGTAAGAATAGCATGTTTTTCTGGGATTTTTCAAGATGTTTTTAATCAAACCTTCTGGCCTACTCTCAGGCCTGTCTCCTAGTCTTTCTTCGGAAAATCTGGTAACCATACTTTAAAAAATTAAAGAGTCTGATCATCAACAAAAGTCTGAAATTTAAAAACATATTGGTACGTAATTTATCATTTATTACACTGACAATGGAAAAATTTAGACTTAAAAAAATTAATATATTCTTTACTACACTTCCATGCTGTTCTAGCAATCTGAGAGGAGAAATCAAAAGTCTTCCTGTGGTTATAAAATTTGCTCAGGAAAATAAAAATCACAGATACTATTTAAATCAGATATTTATTGAAACACTAAACTAACCTTCTATTCTACAGATTGGTTAATGATTAGCTGTTTAGCACATTGAAAAGAACAAAATACTTGAACATGTAGCAGTGATAGAACCTTTCCCCCAGTACTGTAGTAAGTATAGATTCTTTTTTAGCTGAATGGAAATAACACTTCAACCTAGACTTCTTTGGAAAATTTCAGTAAAGATAGTGGCCAAAAAGAAAAAATTACAAAGTCTTCTGATGAACCATTATTATCCTTAGATGAGTCTTCTTAATAGATTTCCTTTGTAATCTATATTTGACTGAGCCACATTTGCATATACGTATGTTTAATGTCCTCTCGCTCCATCACCTTCACTCTTCTTCCTCTTTAATTTGCGGTGCTTAATTTTCTTAGAAGGATGGTGGGACACCTGTTTCAAGTACTTGGTCATCATTGATGTTGTAGCCACCAGTCTGCAGAGTATTTGGTCAATGTCATAGATGGATGGGCTTTCTAGATCATTAGTAAATTTATCTAAGGAGGCTTGTTTTTTCAGCTAAAAAGAGAAAAAACAAATGATATAGATTTTATCTTATTACAGGTCAAATTTGTATTCCAAATATATAAGCTTAAATTCTATTGAAACAGCATGTATCAGTTATTTATACAAAAGAAAGATTACTATAGAAGAGAGTGATAAGTATAGAAGAAATGATCTTCTATACATGTCCCATATAAGATTAGAATGATCATTATCACCATTGGCAAACAATTAGTGCGTTCTATGGTTAAATATGAATATTAGCAAAAGGTTTTACTTTACTAAACAGCCTCAAGGTATAATACCATAAAATCACATCATTTAAGAAACAAAATATTTATAAATATCTAGTTGTTCTGAAGGTCATTGAAGTTTTTTTGTTTATTTGTTTGATCATTGAGCTTTTAGGACTACCTCAAACAATGGTGTCACTTTTTTGGCAAAGTGGAAAATTAGTTTAGAAGTTCTATTTCCTAGAAAAGTTATCCTAGCATTAGAAATTAGTTTACGTAAAAAATACATGCCAACTCTCGTACTTAGCTTTCTTAGATAACTCTGGAAGGGTTCTAAGAGATCTCTTGTTCCAGATCCTTCATTTTATGGATAAGGCAGCTGAGAAAGATCAAATGACTTAACTAAGGGCGCAGACAGATAACTTCATTTCCTGTATATTTTAGTCATGGTAGCACACTGCTTTTAAAATGTGTTTTGTAACCCGAAGTAGAGGCGATTGGACTAGATGAGTTTTTTAATACCACAGGGTCTGACAGGTTGGACCAGATAATTATAAAGACCTTCTAATTCAACATAGCTATGTGCAAGATGCTGCGCTAGATGCCGGGGGAGTCAGGGCAGTGGGGGACAGTCACAAAGGTGAATAACAGGTCACCCCACCCCACCCCCTTAGAAACTGGTTATCTTACGTTCTAAACTCTTCTAGATTTTGTAACTGTTACTATTTGCATCACTAATTCACCTTTTTTTGGTGTTTCTTCCATTTCATCCACAGGTAATGCACAGATAAAACAAATAGGATTAAAACAAGAGCTTGCACTAAAATATAAGTGAGATGTAAGCAACCCTGAAGTATATCCATGTTTGCAAAGTTGCAGCACAGTTTTTCCAGAGGGTAAGGCAGACAGTGAGATGGAGAAGGCTTAACTTTCAGATAGTGTACTTCTTCTGGAAAAATCTCCCATCCAACCTTTGTCCAGGTAGTTCCATCACAAATGCAGCAGCTCTCCCTGAAGAAGCAGATGAACAACAGAGAAAAAATCAGGAATAGTCGTTGATTAGACATCTTTCTCAATTGGAAAAAAATATCTCTAGCTAAAAAATTGGTCAGAGACAGAGAAGAAAGTGCCTTGAGTTGTTAATATTGTGCTTCAGTCAAAGCATCTCAGGTTATCTTGCCAGTTAGCAAAATATACCCAGCAAAATATACACTAATGACTATTATAACATCATCAGTCATAGTGATTCAGAGATAAGTTCAGTGACATCATAATGAACCACATTGGAACTAAAAGATGTCACCCAGCCAATCACCTTGGTTTTTTTTTTTTTTTTTTCCCATTATCTTGGAGATTCCTTTTAGGT
>NW_003852411.1:19470038-19483098 GCF_000181295.1 Otolemur garnettii
GGGCTGTTTTAACCTGTTCCACCAGGCTTTCTAGACCTGCTTGTAACCATGCTCTTGAGGCCTCTTTTTTCCCATTATCTTGGAGATTCCTTTTAGGTTCTTATAAGAACTTAATGCTTATCCTTGCTACTCCCTTGGTTTTTTTTTTTTTTTTTTTCGGGGCAGACAGAGTCTCAAGCTGTTGCCCTGGGTAGAATGCTGTGGTGTCACAGCTCACAGCAACTTCAAACTCTTGGGCTTAAGCGATTCTCTTGCCTCAGCCTCCCAAGGATTTGGGACTACAGGCTCCCACCACAATGCCTGGCTATTTTTTTTGTTGTTGCAGTTGTCGTTGTTTTAGTTGGCCTGGGCTGGGTTCAAACTTGCCACCCTTGGTGTATGTGGCCAGTGCCCAGCTGACTGAGCTACAGGCACCACTACACCATGGGTTTCTTTGAGATACTTTTTATTACTTTTTGCCAGAGTGGCAAGTCACTTCTTTAATTTTCTTAAAAGTGAAGACTTTCACCAGGCATAGCTACTCATGCCTATAATTCAGGCACTTTGGGAGGCCAAGGCTGGTAGATTGCTTGAGCTCATGAGTTTGAGTTTGAGACCAGCCTTAGCAAGAGCAAGACTCCCCATCTCTAAAAATAGACAGGCATTGTGGTGGGCTCCTATAGTCCTAGGTACTCAGGAGGCTAAGGCAAGAGGATCTCTTGAGCCCAAAAGTTTGAGGTTGCTGTGAGTAACCTAGTGGAATTTGCCCTGCTGGATTTCTTAAAACTAGTGACTCCTTCCCTCCTCCCTCCCTCCCTCCTTTCCTTCCTCCTTCTTTCCCTTCTTTCCTGTCCTTCTCCCTATTTGGATGACAATGTCTGTAACTATTATTCTATGCCTGTCCCATCATTGTATTTTGGAAGATAATAACTTGGTTTTCTAGTTTCACAGGACTATAGATGGAGAGGAATTTTGTCCCAGGAGGGATCATACCCAGAATCTCATCCATACCTTGTTTAGATGATTTAGATTATGCGAGTTGAGACTTTAGAGTTGGATTTTGTTTTATTTATTATTATTTATTTATTTATTTATTGAGACAGGGTCTCACTATGTTGCCCTTGGTAGAGTGCTCTGATGTCATAGCTCACAGCAATCTTAAACTTTTGGGCATAAGTGATTCTTTTGCCTTAGCCTCCCAAGTAGCTGGGACAACAGGCACCTGCCACAATGCCCTGCTATTTTGGTTGTAGTTGTCATTGTTTTTTGGCAGGCCGGGGCTGGATTAGAACCTGCCAGCTCTAGTGTATGTGGCTGGCACCCTAGCTGCTGAGCTACAGGTGCCAAGCCTATGATTATTATTATTATTTTGAGTTAAGATTTTGGATTATAATTTGCACATAAGTCAATATTATAATGGATCCATACATTTGGGGATTTGTGGATAGGGTGAATATCTTTCATTTGTGGGATAGATGTGAAATTTTTTGGAAGGGGTAAAGAGGGAAGAATTTAGTAGGCTGAATAATAGCTAGCAAAGATATCTAGCTGGGCACAGTGGCTCACGCTTGTAATCCTAGCATTTGGGAGGTTGAGGGGAGGAGATTGCTTGAGCTCAGAAGTTTGAGATCAGCCTAAGCAAGAGGGAGACTTTGTCTCTAAAAAAAATAGCAGGGCATTATGGAAGGCACCTGTAGTCCCAGCTACTTGGGAGACTGAGGCAAGAGGATCTCTTGAGCCCAAGAGTTTGAGGTTTGCTGTGAGCTATGATGCCATAGCACTCTACCAAGGGTGACCAAGTAAGACTCTGTCTCAAACAAAACAAAACAAAACACCAAAACCAAAACCAACCAACCAAAAAACCCCCAAGATGGCTAGGTCCTACTTCTTGGAACCTGTGAATGTTACCTCATGTGACAAAAGAGACAGATTCTTAAATTAAGGATGTTGCGTCGGGGAGATTTTTCTGGATTATCCAGGTGGAACCTAAGTGTAATCACAAATGTCCTCACAAGTAGGATGCAGAGGGGATGTGACACAGGAGAGGATGATTTGATGATGAAAGCAGAGATTGGAGTGACGTGTTTGAAGATGGACCACATGCCAAGGAATTCTAGAAATTGAAGCCATTACAAATTGAAAAAGGCAAGGAAAAGATTTCCCCTCGGAGCTTCCAGAAGGGATCAGCCCTGCTAACACCTTGACCCTAGCCCAGGAAAACCACCTGGCATCTAGAACTGGAAGAGGATAAATTTATGATAATTTTTTTCCAAGCCACGAAATTTGTGGTAACAGATATAGTGGCCAGCATATTAACCTTTAAATTAATCTGGGCCTAATCTATATTTTACAGTGTTCAGTTGTCCCATCCAGGAATAAGATAAGCTCTTCCATTTATTTAACTCTTTTATTTCTCTCAGAAAAGTGTTATAATTTTATTTAAACAGGTTTTCCAAGTTTTGTGATCACATTACTATGTATCCTATAATGAAGGAATGAATTATTTTAAACTTTTTTAAAACAGTGAAAACTATTTTTAAATTTTTAAGGATGAAGAAGAGGAAAGCAAGTTGTAATTTGTCTATTGAAAATGTTTTTTGTTGTTCCTTTCTCCAGAGTGGACATTTTGATAAAAGAAGGTATCTCTGAGATCAGGTGTCACGTCTTATATTTAATTTGTTCTTCAAAAAGTTCCAGCACAAAAAGAAAAAAGAAAGGAAAAAAGAAAAAGTTTCAGCACAATTTTTGGAACATACTGAATGCCCCAAAGTGATATGTTAGTTGCGTGTTATCTTTCTGAAATTTAATAAAAGCTACTACAGCAAACCTCCTACACACAGTCTGTATAAAGCTCTGAATATATAATAGTACATCATAAAGAGTTGAGCATGTTTTTCTTTTGGCCTTTGTCTTACTATTATGTGGTTTACTGTCCATTCTTTCAGATGCAAGGCTGATTCTGAAAAGATACATCACAAAGGTCTCTTCAGCCATTACTGACCCAGAAAAGGGAGTAGTGAAGCTCCTTAAGGAAGACAAGGTGATGTATTTATAATTATTGCTTGTTTTGAAGTTTTCTGGGAATTTTATCTTACATTTTATTTTCTATACTGATGCTTTAGAGGTAGATGATGGTCCTTACTTCTCCCCTTCTTCCTTTCTCCCTCCCTTCCATTCTTTCATTAGAAACTACTGATAATGGCTCGGCGCCCATAGCACAGTGGTCACGGTGCCAGCCACATGCACTGAGGGTGGCAGGTTTGAGCCTGGCCCAGGCCAGCTAAACAACAATGACAACTGCAATAAAAAATAGCCAGGCATTGTGGTGGGCACCTGTGGTCCCAGCTGCTTGGGACGCTGAGGCAAGAGAATCGCGTAAGCTCAAGAGTTTGAGGTTGCTGTGAGCTGTGACCCCATGGCACTCTACTGAGGGTGACATAGTGAGACTCTGTCTCAAAAAAAAAAAAAAAAAAGAAAAAAAGAAACTACTGATACAGGATACACTGCTCAAAATTAAACAAAATAGTATTTAAGTTTGTCATCGAGATGTGCTAAATTTCACACCTAGCAACATGGATGAGTCTTAGAAATGAAGTATTGAGTGAAAAAAAAATCAAAGACTACAAAAATTTTTATCAACCTCAAAAAGAAGCAAAATCAAATTATATTGATTAGGGAGGCCTACCTATGGGGATAAAACTATTAAGAAAGCAAAGCAATGAGCACAGATCGTAAGTTACCTCTTGGAGCCTGGCAGGGGGATGGGCTAGGGAAGGGACACAGAAGTTGTGTTAGTAGTGCTGGTAGGGTTCTGGTTCATCTGTTGAGTACTGGGACACACTGATACCCATTTCATTATTTGGCTTCAAAGCTTAGATACACATTATATATTTTAGAACATATACAAATGTTCATATATACTTTGCATATCTTTTTGATGCATCAAATTTTCCACAATGGAAAGAAAGATATATAGATGTAAAGATAGCTAATCGTAAAGCCAGCTTGCTACATCCCCAAGCCCTATATCTAAGGGCTGCTTGTGGACAAGTTTATTGCTTTGAACGTACATAAAAAATGCTCAGTGTATTAGAAATGTGTTTTGCTTTTAAAGTACTTAATACATTTGTGTGCAGGATGCTCTTTAAATTTCCTGCAGCTTGTAATTTAAATGAGAAAGAGTTGGGCATTGCTAAAGTTGTAAGACATCAGCAGGTGTGAGACTTGATAAGTTACACATCATGCTTGTGTCGTACAAACACTGTGCAAAATCCCTTGTGAAACAAAGTAGAGGCAGAATTCTATTAGAACAGCTATTGAAATTATTCTGAAAACCAAATTTTCCTGGCACAGAGAAATAGTGCTTTGTCAAACTAGTTGCTAGAAAAATCTTTTAATTTCAGGTTTTAAAAATTGGGTTATTTGAACTAGAAAATATTGTGTACCCATAGTAATAATTAAGAAAAATTTGAAATGTCTATAGCTACTTAATAGTTTTCCCTTTTCCAGCCTTAATCTTATTACCCTTGGTTCTGACAAAAATTTTGTGATAATTGAACCACATTTTTGCCTTCACTTATAGGGGCATATGGATACACACATATATTTGGAATTTCATGAGAGATTTTGGTTTTATGAAGATTGGATCGTTCTGTCCATATTATTTTTTAATTTACTTCCCCCCCCCTTAATAACATATCATGAACACCTTTCCAGCCTACTTTCTCCTACATTCTTCTGAATGTGCTGCTACTTAATATTTAATAGTATGGACCAGGCAAACTACAAATTTGTTTATTTCTCTTTGTTATTATAAACCATAGTACACTAAACATCTTAAATAAGACACCAGAAGTTTATTGCACATGTGCAATGAGGTGGTGTTACAATGCAAACTGAGAAATTTTCAGTAAAGTGGGGCTTTTCTTGCATTTCTTTCTTTTTTTTTTTTTGGGGGAGCCTCAAGCTGTCCCCCTGGGTAGAGTGCTGTGGCATCACAGCTCACAGCAACCTCCCAACTCCTGGGCTCAAGAGAGTCTCCTGCCTCCGCCTCCCGAGTAGCTGGGACCACAGGCGCCCACCACAACGCCCGGCTATTTTTTGGTTGCAACTGTCGTTGTTTGGCGGCCCGGGCTGGATTCGAACCTGCCACCTTCGGTGTATGTGGCTGGCGCTTTAGCCGCTTGAGCCACAGGCGCCGAGCCCTATTATAAGCATTTAAATCTATAATTTTTCTCTGATCACTGCTTTAAATATATTTAATAGAGTCTGGTCTTTAATACTTTGTTAGAAATGCCTGCATTTCTTAAACTTCCTCCTGTGAACCATTTGAGAGGGAATCAGCTATCAGCACTATCTTTGGAGCTGCACAAACCTATTCCTTTCCAGCCTTTGCAAGCACTTCTTTTTGTCACAGGACTCAATGAAAATAAAGAATTGGGAAGGGAGGAGGAAGGAGGTTTGCTAAGTTACCACCTAATGGGTACAATGTAGGGGTATATAGCACACCGGGGTGAAGGACTCGACCACAACTTGGACTTTACGTTACAAATGCAAACTATGCAACCTAAAAAAAAAAAGAATTATGGAGAATGTGTAGGTTGGCACAGGCTTCATGACTCCTGGCGGCGGCAGGAGTTTTATTTATTCCACCAATGTTAGAGAGCTGCACTGTCCAAAATAGTAGCCACTAGCCACATGTGGGTATTTAAAATTAAATAAAACTGGTATGCTCTCACTTAATGTGCACAATGTAGGTATAAGGCACACCTCCTAGTGAGGGGCACAACTACAACAGGGACCTCACCAAAACAAATGCAAACGTTATAACCTAGTGATTTGTACTCTCTTATTAATAGAGAGGGTCTGGCTGCCTGTCACTGTCAGCCAATATGCAGAGATGGGGATGGGTCCACCCAATTTTATTTGTCAGAAGGCTGGGTTTCTGGAGAACAGCGAGAGTAGTCTCTCCAAGACTGTTTAGTTCTTCCATTTCCAAAATTACAGTTTTATACGTTGAAGTTCAAAGTGAAGACCGTGTTAACCCTTATCTTAAATAATAATTGGCAGAACCCACAATCCATAGTAGACAATAATCAGTATAACTCATGACCCCAAACAACAGTTTAATTCAAAAATTAATCTCCTAGATAAATTCACCTGAACTACTCAAGATAGGCATCTTCAGGGCGGGAGCTAAATTTACAAAACAAGACTGGGAGCCAGGGTAAAGATCAGGCAGGACCTAAACCTTCCAGACCAGCTATGTCATATCTGCCCTAGCCTGACAGACTCCATCTTATTCTCACTCTATGTGCTTTCAATCTGAAATAAAAAAATTAAGTTCAATTACATTTAAAATTCGAGTCCTTAGTTACACTATCTACATTTCTAGGGCCCAATACTACTATTTTGGACAATGCAGATTTAGAACATTTGCATCATCACGGAAAGTTCTGTTGGACAGTGTGGATAGTTTTGTTTTAAAGCAAATAAAGTGGAAAGTAAACTCTCTATTTCTGTCCCTAGAACACTGTTCTCAATTCATGTCGTGCAAAAAATGAGTGGTTGGAATCCCATTTGGAAGCTTCCGTTAATGAGATTTTTGAGCAGAAACAACAACTGGAAGATATTGTGACCCCCATTCTCACAAAAATGACTATGCCACGTAAGTTTTGGATAAAAGGTAGTTTGTATTCAGAAAAGGTGAAAATTAAGTTCAATGTTATTTTTTTCTGTGATATTCTGATTTTGACAATCTTTACTAAATAGTCATTAACTTTATTTCAAGCACTAATCCATGATATAGTTCCCTCATTTCATTATTAGTATTCACTACTAATAATGACTGAATTCTTTCTATAGGAAATGCCCAATACTAATCCTACTATTACCACTATCAGTCATTAAATTTTATGTAATTAATTACTGTGTCTTTGTCTTTGATTTTGACCAAGGATTGCAATCTAGGAAGGCATGTCTTCCTGGGAAATAGGGCATCAGAATTTGGAAAGTGTATCTTCAGTAATATATTTGTATATTTGGGGAAAAAATACCTACTGTGGAAACAGCATCCTGAGAGTGGAGAAAGTGCATATTATCAGAATCTTTGTGAAATAACAGCTTCATTGAGAAATAATTCTCACACCATAAAATCCACCATTTTAAAGGGTATATAAAAATTAGTAGTTTTCAGTGTATTCACAATGAAAGGGAGGGGCACTCGACTGGCAGAGATTTCACAGACCCCCAAGGCTTGTACGAAAGGTCTTTATTGGTGGGGAAGGGAGGCTGCAGAGCAGCACCAAGGAGGAGAGAAAAAGAGGAGAGAGAATAGGAGAGAGAGAGAGGGAGAGAGCGAGGGAGAGAGATAAGGAGAGAGAGTGGGGAGATGGGGAGAGGGAGAGAGAGAAGAAATGTACCCTTATATAGGGAAGTCTCAGAATGGTGACGGGATGGTGGGATAACCAATAAGGAGTTACTGCTCCAGCGGAAAGAGCCATTAGGGGTGGGCAGCCAGTAATTGGAACAGGGTGATGAGGTAAGCAGGCCATTCCCTGTGCTTGGGAAGGAGTTGTAACTTTAAGAGCAGGAAGGGGCTTTCTGAGGCAATTATCTAACACACAAAGATATGTAATTATCACCATTACCTAATTATAGAACATTTTACCACCTAATATAGAAACTCCGTAATCTATTAGTGATCACTTCCCATTCCTCCCTCCTCCAATCCCTGACAACTACGAATCTACTTTTTGTCTCTATGGATTTGCCTATTCTGAACATTTCTTTTTTTTTCTTTCCTTTTTTTTTTCTTTCTTTTTTGGGACAGAGCCTCAAGCTGTTGCCCTGGGTAGGGTGCTGTGGTGTCATAGCTCACAGCAACCTACAAGTCTTGGGGTTAAATGATCCTCTTGCCTCAGGTTTTTTTTTTTTCCTATTTTTAGTAGACATGTGGGTCCCAGTTTTGCTGAGGCTGGTCTCAAACTCGTGAGCTCAAGCTATCCACCCACCTCAGCCTCTCAGAGTGCTTGGATTATAGGCATGAGCCACAGGCGCCTGGCCTGCCTATCTGAACATTTCATAAATAAAATCATTTAGTATGTGTTGTGGTTGGCTTTTTTCACTTAGCATGTTTTCAAAGTTTATATGTGAGTAGAAATATAATGCAGGCAGACATTCCAGACAATGCCTGCCCTTGGTGGCAAGCTGGGTGAGAATGTTCACCTGCATAGACAGAAAACTAGTTTGGGGACATCTGAGTAAAATTCAGCAGTTTAGTGGAGACAGGATATTAGCAGAGTTAGAACAGGTGCCTGTAGTCCCAGCTACTTGGAAGGCTGAGGCAAGAGAATCGCCTAGGCCCAGGAGTTGGAGGTTGCTATGAGCTATGTGACACCACAGCACTCTACCGAGGGCGATAAAGTGAGACTCTGTCTCTACAAAAAACCCCCCCAAAAACAAAAAACAAAAAAACCCTCTAGAGCCGTGGTTCTCAACCTTCCTAATGCTGAGACACTTTAATACAGTCCCTGTGGTTTGGGACCCACAGGTTGAGAATCTCTGCTTTAGAGAAGACAATCTAGCCTGAAGGCCGTAACAGTACACATTATCCTCCCATCCCCAAAGGCAACTTTGTTACCTACTTAGTTCTGCCTTTGATAATTGCTCTGTGATTTGGCGCCTCCACCCTGATGACTTTTTTCCGTAATCCAAAAAACCACTGGAATGATTGAATCGTGAGACTATTAACTCTTCTTCATTCTGTAAACACATGCTCTAAAAATTTAAATAAAAACCTCCTAAGATTTCTAATCAGGGTGGCAGCTATCTGCCTCTCTACAGGCAGATAGAGTCTCAGCAGAGTTATTCCAGAAGCTGTGCGTGTGAATTTCTCATGCTATTTTCCCCTTTATCTCTTGACCCCTGGCGGTCAGGAAAGTCTCTGCATGGGGAATTCTCCATCCCTGTGTTGAGGCTCCCTCCTGTGCCACAATAGTTATTCATGTTGTAACAGGCCTCCCACTTCATTCTGTTTTATGGCTAAATAATATTCCATTGTATGGATACAAATTTAATCCATTCATCAGGTGATGGACATTTGGGATTCCACTCTTTTGGCAGTAATAGTAATGCTGCAATGAACTGTTGTGTATAGATTTGTGTGCGCCATATTTCTATTTTGCTTTGGTATATTGCTGAGTTGTATGATAACTGTGTTTAATCTTTTGAGGAACTGCCTACTAGGAGTACTATGTATATGAAGATTCCAATTTCTCCATATCTTTGTCAATATTTATCACTGTCTTTTAAAAAAATTTTAGTCATCTTAATGGGTGTGAAGTGGTATCTTAATGTAGTTCTGAGTTTCATTTTCTTAATTACTAATAATTTTAATCATCTTTTCATGTGTTTATTGGCCATTAGCATATTTTCTCTGGAGAAATGTCTGTTTGAATTCTTTTTCTGTTTTTAAATTGGATTGTCTTTCTATTTTTAGTTGTGTGAGTTCTTTATGTATTCTGGATATAAGTTCCTTTTCAGAAATATGATTCTGATATTTTCTCTCATTCTGTGGATTATCTTTTCATTTTCTTGGGTCTTTTGAAATATAAAATAACTTAATTTTGATGAAGTCTAATTTACCTAATTTTCCTTTGTTGCTGTGCTTTCTATGTCATATCTAAGGAAGGATTGCTTAATCTGAGATAGTCAAGATTTAATTCTATGTTTTCTTCTAAGAGTTTTGTAGTTTGAGCACTAACATTTAGTTCTGTGATATATTTTGAGTTATTTTTTGTGTATGATGTGAGATAGGAGTCCAAGTTAATTCTTTTGCATGTGGATATCTAGTGCATAAGTGTTTTTTTTTTTTTTTTTAACAGTCTTGCTCTGTCACCCTGGGCAGAGTGCACGGCATCATCTTAGCTCTTGTCTCAGCCTCCTGCTTAGCTGGGACTACAGGCACCTGCCACAATGTGCCCAGCAAGTTTTTTTTCTATTTTAAGTAGAACTAGAGTCTTGCTGCTCAGCCTGGTCTCAAACTCCTGAACTCACGGGATCCACCTGCCTTAGATTATAAGTGTGAGCCACCATGCCTGGCCTAGTATTGAAGATTTTTATGTTTATCAAAAGGGGTTGTAGATTTTAAAAAGTAATCTAGCCTAGGTAATGTGAATATCCCTTACCATCTATAATTAATACCTATTCAGCATACCCATAGCACTCTCTTAGGTACCCTAAAGGGAGACAAAGGCTTTAATCTGTCCTTTTTTTTTTTTTAATCTTTATTTTTTTTATTTTTTTAATTTTAGATTAATATGTGAGTACAAATGATTAGGTTACAATGTTGTGTTGTTAGGTAAGATCCCTTTTGTACCTGTCTCCCCCCTCCCCAGAAGGTGTGCCATGTACCTTTACACTGTGCCCATTAGGTGGGAGCATACCAGTCCCCTTGCCTTCTCCCTGTTCCCTTCTCCCCCCAACTTGAATTGAATTGAGTTTTTCTCTCGTGTGGTTGTGTATTAGTTTGTCAGCTGACTTCATGTTAGTATTGAGTACATGGGATACTTGCCTTTCCATTCTTGTGATGCTTCACTAAGAATGTGTTTCAACTCCATCCAGGTAAAAGATTTAAAGTCTCCATCTTTTTTATGGCTCAATAGTATTCCATGGTATACATATACAATTTATTAATCCATTCATGGGTTGATAGGCACTTGGGTTGTTTCTACAACTTGGTGATTATAAATTGAGCTGTGATAAACAATCTAGTGCCAACTTGGTGATTATAAATTGAGCTGTGATAAACAATCTAGTGCCAACTTGGTGATTATAAATTGAGCTGTGATAAACAATCTAGTGCTAATGTTATGTCCCTGGTTTTAATGGAGCCTACCATCTAGTTTGTGAATAAGACATACATACCTGAAAAGATAGCCTACATGATGTGTACATTCCTAGAAGTCTAGGTATAAAAAGAAAACATTATGAGGAAAGAAGAATTGCTGCAAAAGGATGGATAACCAGGATAGAATATGAAGAAAATTTCAGAATGGAAGTCCAATGTGATGATGAAACCTTTAAATATGGAAGTAAGGAAGCGGTCAATATCCTTCTGGCTCTTTGTAGTTGAGTCTGTGTTAAGAAACAGTAGAAGGGGCCGCACCTGTTGCTCAGTGAGTAGGGCACTGGGCCCATATACTGAGGGTGGCGGGTTCGAACCTGGCCCTGGCTAAACTGCAACAAAAAAATAGCTGGGCATTGTGGCAGGCACCTGTAGTCCCAACTCGGGAGGCTGAGGCAAGAGAATCACCTAATCGAGGGTGACAGAGTGAGACTCTGTTTCTAAAGAAAGAAAGAAAGAAAAAAAAAAGAAAACAGTAGACGATAGTAGAAAATAAGGTTAAAAGTTATGGTGTAATACTTTTATAAAAACTACTTAGGAATTTGAGCATTATTTTCTGGGGAGTGAGATGCCATTAAAAGGCTTTAGGGTAGGAGAGAAAAGGAATTAAGTAGGGGAGAATAATTAGGCTTTCTTTCTAAAATAGATTGGGAGAAGAGACTAGAGAAACTGAGAACAGTAGGCCAGGAGTGAGATGATTAAGAACTGAATTATTGGTTAACCAGGTTTGATTCCTACTTATGTCACCACTACCATTAGCCTAGCCCAGCAACTCTCCCTCCCTTCTCACCTCTGATGAAAAATTGCCTTTCCCCAAGTCCTCAATATCACATCCCCTCTAAGCACCTTCATATCATAGAATGTTAATATTAGCTCTTGATGGAACCTCTGAAATGACTCCTCATTTTGTAATGAAGATAGCAAAAACAAGAGAGTTTCAGTAGTTTATTCAACGTTCCTTTAGTCAGTGGCAGATCTGGTAATGATAAATTAACAGTATGGGAAATGTGACCTTATGGCTTTAAATGTTAAAAATAAAGGAGGGGAGAGTATTTGCATTGGTATACGAACAACATAGGGTTTTATTAATAGCTGGTTCAAGAGGGCACGTACTGATTTATTCCATGACCATTGTTTTATAAACTGGCTTTGTTTAATATCATAAGCTAATTAGATGTAATTTTAAAATCTGCTTCCTTTCAGGTCAAGTGAAAAGTGGCAAATCGTAACCTAAGCTATGGTCAGAAGATAAGTCAAGATTAAACCTTCTACTGAACATATATTTTAGAAAAGCCCACAGTTCCTTCTAGGATCTGAAGAGACCAACCTATGATGCCCATTAAAGTTAAGAAAATAGATGTAGATTTATAATTTATGTACCATAGTAGATCACCCTTGTTTTGTTCGGCTTGTTCAGCATGTTTATGTCCAGACTCCGGGTCTTGCCTCCTCCAAGCATGGCCCTATGTGAGTTGCATGCATTCCTTCAGGAAAGCACGGTGGCTATAAATCACTCACAGAGACTAGGGAGGTTTTAAAAACTACCTAGAGAATCTAGTATTTTTCTTTGTAATTGAAACATTCCATTAAAGAAGATATATTTGGCTATTTCCAGAGGACAAGTTTATTCTCCTTCTGTAAGAGGAAATCTTATGCAGTGGCATTCTGGAGCAAGGAAATAATAAGACCTGTCTGGATCACGGGGCCTCTGGTTACAACAACTGTCACTCTTTATATCCAAATTAAAATTCACCCATAAGGTGGGATATATGTGTAGTCTCTGAGCAAACCACCTGTTTATCTTTAACCTCTTTCTATCTTTAAATTAGTAAACACAAATCTGTATCCTTTTATACTCATATTTAGAAGATTTCTCTTATTCAGTAGGTTTGACAATATAGATCAGTGTTTTTCAACCTTTTTTATCTCACAGCACGCTTGTACCTATAGTTAAACTTCGATGGCACACTTAAATTAGGTTGATCAAGAAAAAAGTAAAAAAGAGAATGTACTTACCATGCTTTGAACTTCTTTTGAAAATAATTAATGATCTTTAAAAATTTTCAGGGCACACCTAAGGTCCTCTCACAGCACACCAGTGTGCCACAGCATACTGGTTAAAAATCACTGGTGTAGATATTGTAACTGGATTCCATGGCCTTTTCTTCCCATTCT
>NW_003852411.1:19483852-19492793 GCF_000181295.1 Otolemur garnettii
CCTAAACTGTTTTTTAAAAAGCATTTATTGTTTGTTCTTTTGAATTTCTCTCCTTTGTCCTGTCCTGACCAGTCTGAAAAACTAGTTTTTCTTTATGGGGGGGAAGGAAGACAAATGAGTAATTAGTAATAATTTGTCAGTTGACTTTTTCTTAACCATGGTTTTGAGATAACCCGGCATTAAATGTCTTGCACATTTTTAAGTTTAGAGACCTTTTTAATGTACGAGAAATTCAATTTCAGTTTAAGCAGAAGAACAGTGCAGTAACTCTCACCTCCTCTCTGGTATATCCAGTGGGTCTTTATGTACAAGGAAGATCTGTGTTTGTTCCATTCTCTTAATATATAGTATATTATGGGAAGTCTGGTGTCTGTAAAGGAGAAAGTCAGGGGCCATTTCTATTGTCTACTCTCACCCTGCATCTGAGTTACCTTGAGTACAATGTTACTTTCCAGGTGTGTTGTTTCTGGGTAGGGAAGGATTCCTGGATCTCGTTTCAAAGATTCTTGAATAAGACTGTGCCATTTCTGGAGATCTCCTAGTATAGAATAAACCTCTCTTTTCCCCTTTATTCATCTCTTAATCCTTATCTTCAAACTTTTTGTAGATTTTGATGCATCTCCTGATGTATCAAACTTTTCAACTTGTATTGCCACTTCATGCCAATCACAATTCCTATACTTTACTTTTTTTTTTGGACAGGAAGTAGGATTTATTATTGGTAGGCACAATTGATAGGCAACACAGCGTAAGTCCTCGTGAGTGCAGGGCTCCCCACTTGTCTAGGGGGCCATGATTGGGGATATATTTGACCCCACAGCTGTCTGGGATGAGCCACTTCTCAGCCACCATGTCTTCAAATTCATCTGAGTTAAACTTGGTAAAACTCCATTTCTTGGAGATGTGAATCTTCCGGCGGCCAGGGAACTTGAACTTGGCTATGCAAAGGGCCTCAATCACATGCTCCTTGTTCTGTAGTTTGGTGAGGATGGACGTGATGACTTGGCCAATGTGAACCCTGGCCACAGTACTCTGGGGCTTTCCAAAGGCACCATGCATACCTGTCTGGAGCCTAGACTGGGGACAGCACAAGGTCTAACACATGAACATGTATTGGAAAGGAATGTCTCCAAGGTCCCTTAGAGCAACCTATGCAAGCAACAGGCTGCATACACTGCCAAGGAAGTTGCGTTTGCAGCCATTGCATACCAGGCCCCCAGGAGGAAACGAGCATGGTTGGCTTAATTAGCTGCAGGCCCATATTTTCTTAAACAATTTTTCTTTTCTTTTTTTGAGACAGAGTCTCACTATGTCACCCTCAGTAGAGTGCTGTGGCATCACAGCTCACAGCAACCTCTAACTCCTGGGCTTAAGCGATTCTCTTGCCTCAGCCTCCCAAGTAGCTAGGACAACAGGTCTCTGCCACAATGCCTGGCTATTTTTTTGTTGCAATTGTCATTGTTATTTAGGTGGCTCAGGCCGGGTTCAAACCCATCAGCCTTGGGGTACATGGCTGGAGCTGCCGAGCCACTTAAACCTTTTTTCTTCACCAGCAATTCATCTCTTCTTCATCATGCTCCCAGCTGTGAGAACTTCTCAAAATTCAATGCCAACCCTCAGTGAAGCACCCCATGACCTTCCCTATCCCCAGTATTATGAAGAACGAATCCTTCCCTCTGTAGGGCACCTGTAATGCTAGTGCTCTCATGCTGTGTTCTATTTAACTGTTCACTGTCTGTCTCTCCATGTGAGTTGTGAGCTTTTTGAGGGTAGGGGTTTGGTCTTCTTCACGTTCGTACCTAAAAGAGTCCATAAGATGGTAATTTGGTAAATAATAGTTGAGGAGTTCTCATTTAGTGCTATATTACACATAGAACTCAGATCCTCTTCATTCATTAATAGAGCTTGTTCACCTTTATAAAAATGATTCCCAAATCTCGTCTCCACATCTTACCCCATTTCAACTTCTATTCCCCCAGAGGACAAGCCAGATACACATCCAACATTATGACTCTGTCTAGTTTCTCCTCTGACCTATTTTCATGTTACTTTTTTAGGGATTACCAATGGATTCTTGGACCTCACTTCAAAGATACCTTTGATATGAGGATCTGAACATTTATTTCTATCTATAGATCTACAACTTTAATCTGTTTTGAGAGATATAGTCCATTGTTACCTATTTTGGATTGAATTGTATATACAGAGGGTGACAAAAATATATACACATTTTAAGAAAGGAAAAACTGTATTAAAATTGTAATACTCAAGACCCATTTGACTTCTGCAATTATAAAGAGATACAAGATATAAGATCACAAACATTATTG
Source organism: Otolemur garnettii (assembly GCF_000181295.1). NCBI lineage: Eukaryota > Metazoa > Chordata > Mammalia > Primates > Galagidae > Otolemur > Otolemur garnettii. Next base: position 19,486,183 of record NW_003852411.1, read on the forward strand.
GTATATATTAAGTATTACAATTTTAATACAGTTTTTTCCTTTCTTAAAATGTGTATACATTTTTTTGGCACCCTCTGTATATTCATAAGAGAGTTAAAATGCCCTTAAGCTTTGAATCTGAGCTGTTACACAGGTAGCTGTGTGGCTTTTTCTGAGATCCACAGAGTAATTATCATTTACCAGTTGAACTGCATACGGGTAAATCAAGAAGATCTGCACATCATTTGGGAGTCAATAGTCATCAATCAAAGGTTAAATTCCAATTATGATAACTTTTACACAGTGGTTCTTTGGATTTTTGTGTTTTTTTGACCAGAAAAAGGTAAAAAAAAATAAAGGGAGGAGACTGATATGACATTATTAAGAAAATAGCTACCATCTCCTATCATTATCAGTTAATAGAAGACATTTTAACACCAGAAAAGAAAGGATGATATGATCTCAGTGTAAGGCTTTCCCCTTTTAAGTTGAATAAATTAACCTTTATTATAGTTCTGTTATTGTTATATTTATTTTTCCATGTATGATGGAACTTTTGTCATGGATCGGAATGGCCCATGGTCCACCTTTTGAGAACTTCTAAGCTCAGGTAGACTGTCAAGGACTGACGATCAGCCCAGTGTTGTATCTTGCATGTGGTAGATTGTGTTTTTCGAGATGGCCATATCTCCCATCCTACCTTCTCTTCTTACAATGTGGTCATGGTAGTTCTCACATAGAGAGAATCTGGGCAGGCTTGTCACCACAGTGGAAATGATTGCATGAGATTTCCGTGGCTAGATCCTAAGGGTTATTTGGCTTTTGCCTAACCAGGAAAGATGCTTTCTTTTGAAATGCTTGCTTCTTGAAAACCAGCATAAGGAGAGCCACATGGAAAGGAACTGAGAGGCCCCAGCCCTCAGTCCTGCTGAGCTCTAGCCAGCAGTCATCCCCAACTGGGTAACCACAGGAGTGAGCCATCTTGGAAGTGGATCCTCCATTCAAGTCACCCCCGCTGATGCTGTATGGAGTGGAGACAAACAAGCCTTCTCTGCAGAGCCCTGCCAGACTTGCAGATTTGTGAGCTCAATAAATGATTGTTGTTGTTTTAAGCTACTCAGTTTTGTGTTTGTTTATATATAACATACACATTTGGGACCCTGGAAGTGAGAAATTATCATAATAAAAATTCAAATATTTGGCATTATCTTTGGAATTGAATGGGGCAGAGGCCAAAGAGGCCTAGAGGGGAGTGAGTGAACACCTACAGGCCCTCAGGTAGAGAATCAGCAGAAACCTGGAGGGACTCTGAATGGCTATCAGTGGGAGTTTACAGGAAAAAGAGGAAAATGTTATTGGAGGCTGGAGGAAAAGGGCCTTTGTTACGAGATGGTGTTAAGTTTGGCCACACGATTGTCTGAGTAATGAACTCAGTGAAACTGCTGAAGATGTTTCCAGACAGAATGTCCAAGTGCCTGGCTTCTTCTAAAATTTCAGAGGAGAGAGATAAGCTGAAAAGAAACATTTCAGTTTTCAAATAAAATTTGAAAGAATAATAAAAGAGCCACTACTTACTGGCTTTGAAAATAAAACTGCTTCTCATTCCTATTCTCTCTAGATGGCAAAAAGTTCTCAAATTAAGAAATGGCTTCTGAGAAAAGTTAAAATAACAAGTGAGGTGATGAACGTGTTAATCAGTTCAATGTAAGCATTTCACATTGTATAACAGATCTGTACACTGAACTCCATCAATGCATCAATGTACACAGTTATGCTTTACTCATTTATTTTTTTGAGACAGAGTCTCACTCTGTTGCCCTCAGTAGAGTGCTGTGCTATCACAACTCACAGCAACCTCCAACTCCTGGGCCCATGCCATTCTCTTGCCTCAGCCTTCTGAGTAGCTGGGACTATAGGCACCTGCCACAATGCCCGGCCATTTTTGTTGCAGTAGCAGCTGCTGTTTTAGCTGGCCCGGGGGCTGGGTTTGAACCCACCACCCTTGGTATATGGTACGGGTCCCCTACCCACTGAGCCACAGGTGCCGCCCCAGTTATGCTTTAATAAGGGGAAAAAAAGAGAAAGAGAACAGCTGTTTCCCAATAAGGAGCTACCCAATTTTCTTGTCTGATGCTCAGTCGTGAACTAGTCATAATGTTAGAAGGATTCTATCTATGCTAGCTGTCTATCTCAGTCAAGTGGTACCATCTACAATCAGAAGATGGGGTTGGAGGAAAATACACTGGGAAGATTCTCAGCCCTGAACTCCCCAGATTTTCCAAAGTGTACTTCAGCTGGCATTACCAAAAATGGTGAAATACAAATTTATTTATTTACTTTATTCATTATTTTTTATTTTCAGGTTGAATCTTACCACTTTGTCGCCCTTGGCAGAGTGCTGTGGCATCGTAGCTCACAGCAACCTCAAACTCTTGGGCTCAGCGATCCTCCCTCTTGGCTCGGTTTTTCTTTTCTTTTTGCAGTTTTGGCTCGGGCCAGTCTTGAACCCGCCAGTCCGGGCATATGGGGTCAGCGCCCTACTCCTTGAGCCACAGGCACTGCCAGTTTTTCATTTTTTTAAAATAGAGACAGGGTCTCACTCTTCCTCAGGTTGGTGTCGAAGCCATGAGCTCAGGACATCCACCTGCCTCAGCCTCTCAGATTGCTATGATTACAGGCATGAAACCACTGAGTCCAGCCAATTTATTTATTTTTTAAAATCTCAGATTAATAGGAGGGCACGAACGATTGAGTCACAATATTTGTGTTTGTCAGTTGGAGTCTCTGTGGTAGTTGTGTCCTGCATCCAGGAGCTGTGCCATATACCCTTACATTGTGTCTGTTAAGGGGGAGAACACTGGTCCCCCTCCCTTGTCCCTTCTCCCTCCTCCCTTCCACTCTCCCCCAACTTGAATTAAATTGAATTTTTCTCTTGTGTGGGTGTGTATTAGTTCATCTACTGGCTTCATAATAGTATTGAATACACTGGATCCTTGCTTTTCCATTCTTGTGATACTCTACTAAAGAGAATGTTCTCCAGCTCTATCCAGGTTAATACAAAGAGGCAAAATCTTTAAATATGAATTTATTGTTACTTTTCTAAAAATCCCTATGGAGCAGGTTTTAAATGTGGAGAGATTTGAAGATCTCTGCATTTTAGTTATGTACTAGCTCTAGCTTTCAGAACTATAGGTAAGCTAGACGTGACTGTGTGAACTTTGTCCAAGTTTCCCCCAGGTATGAGGATGTTTTGGAAAGCCGTGGGGAATCTGAATTTTGAAGCAGAAATTCAAATCACAGGAGTCTTACCTGTAGGGCTTAGGGGACCCAGGGGAGCCTGAGGGGCCTGAGGGGGTTAGTGGTAGGATAGGAGCAAGAGAGAACTTGTTTCTCAAAGTGATCTGAGGCAGTAGCTCTTAATGCTAAGAGAAATACAGGTGACCACCAGGGTAGACAAGGTGAAGAAGAAAATGGGAGAAAAGACAGTGAACCTGGTAATTAGGTCAAGGCAGGATGGGAAGAGGTAAGGAATGTGCCTCTCAGGACAGCCTGCAAATAAGACAACTTTTCTTTTTTTACATGGTGCCTGGCATTTATGGTAGGACTGGGCCCAGTGGCTTCAAAGGACCACAGTCTGTACAAAAAGAAAAAGTTGTGAAGAATATTTTAGGGGGTGGTGTGCGGGTGCCAACAGTAGTTGTTACAGTGGGGGGCAGACATACAGCTGCTGACACTATTTAGTTTCAAATAAGAATTGAAACTTTCGGCTCGGTGCCTGTGGCTCAAGTGGCTAAGTTGCCAGGCACATACACCTAAGGTGGTGGGTTCGAATCCAGCCCGGCCCGCCAAACAACAATGATGGCTGCAACCAAAAAAATAGCTGGGTGTTGTGGCGGGCGCCTGTGGTCCCAGCTACTTGGGAGGCGGAGGCAGGAGACTCGCTTGAGCCCAGGAGTTGGAGGTTGCTGTGAACTGTGATGCCACAGCACTCTACCCAAGGGGACAGCTTGAGGCTCTGTCTCAAAAAAAAAAAAAAAAGAATTGCAAGTTTCATTTGTCAAAGCTTCCTTGATATACGTTGAGGAAGCAGACTGATGATAGATTTAGTAATCTTACTGCTGTAAGGTGCTCCTTGGTGCCCTGGGGAAGACGACATACAGCAATCCTGATGAATGTGTTACAAAATATCACATCCTTGAAGTAATCTACCAATTTGTGCTTATTGTTCATTTAGTTAAATATGTATACTGTATTTTAGTGTTTAGGTGTGAAGCAAAAAATATTAAGTTGGGGATTGCAGGATTTGGGATGTATTTGTCCTCTCCTGAAGAATGAGTGACATTCTTTCTTGAAATTAAGAACAAAAAGCCGGCTCGGCACCTGTGGCTCAAGCGGCTAAGGCGCCAGCCACATACACCTAAGGTGGCGGGTTTGAATCCCCAGCCCGGCCCGCCAAACAACAATGATGGCTGCAACCAAAAAATGGCTGGGCGTTGTGGTGGGCGCCTGTGGTCCCAGCTACTTGGGAGACTGATGCAGGAGACTCGCTTGAGCCCAGGAGTTGGAGGTTGCTGTGAACTGTGATGTCATGGCACTCTACCCAAGGGGGATAGCTTGAGGCTCCGTCTCAAAAACAAAAACAAAAACAAAAAGCCAATGACTAATAGGAGTTAGGGAGGAAAACAGGTGTGAAAAATACTGAAAAGGAAGAAGAGTAGAAAAAGAAAAGAGAAAAAAAAGCACGACTGAGGAAGAGTTAGAGAGGAGATAGGGCAGTGTTGAGTATTAGAGCTGAACCAGATAGTATTGGCATAAGAAAAACAGCATGTTGTATACATGACAAAACGTGTAGAAGGAGATTCTGTCTTCATGGTTAACATCTTTGACCATTTCAGCTATTATGTCAGGCCAAAAAAAAAAAAAAAAAATCAGTTAAAACAGTTGTGGATATATACACAGTTTGAACATTTAAAAATGCAAGCTTCCTTGGGACTAGATCACTTGGCTTCTTCTTGATTGGAGGTGAGAATAAGGTATGTAGCCAATCAGAATGAAAGCAGGTTGGCAAGAAACCAATGGGAAGGAGGCATGGAAATAACTCTTGGCATGATATCAGTTGGCAGTGCTGTACCTGGCAAACAGACAGCAGAGCCGAGCATTGTTCATTGGGATTTTGAGTCTTCATCTTGATTTCAACTCTGAACCAGCGAAGGCTTGGAGGAACATATTTCTGGTCTTGGTAGTTGGAGAAGAGCTTTATCTGGGGGTTGTTAACGTGGGAATAGCAGGGTTTGAAGATGCCAAGGACCTGAAGGGCTACTTGAGGGACAGGTGAAGTGTTTTGAATCTCGCTTCTGGCCCATCCCTCTCTTTTAAATCAGAATAATAGTGACCTGTAGAAAAAAGAAGTGCAAAACAAGGGACCAAAGATAAGATTTAAATATATCAGGACTTCTAGGTCAAGGGTAGCTGCAAGGAAAAACAGAACAAGTCAGGACCACTGGGCAGGCTACAACCGGCACAGGGCATCAGCTGAGGTGGGCTGTTGGGTTGAAACTAGCCTGTTAGTTGCATGCCAAGGCATGTGCCCTATTTCAGGTTTCATTGCTCTGAGAAAGGGAGGCTTTTGAAAATTTCCTTTAAGGTACCATATGATCAAACCCTAACCTTGGTCATTTCCTTTGTGTTTAGGTTATTCACCCTCATCCTGACCTTAATTGGTATGACTCCACTTTGACTGTGTTTCCCATTTGCCATTTTGGATTGGAGGGGGCTGAGAGAAGGAAAAGGGGTAGAGGGGCTGGAGTAGTAAAACGGAATTCTGGAAGGATTTGTACTGACAGAGAAGGAGGAGTGTAACATTTATTCTTGCTCCTTCCACCACCAAGAGTTCAGTCCATCAAATATCTATCTTGTGCCACAAAATGCACGCACAGCCGAAATTCAGTTAATGTTAATATATTAATTTCAGAGTAATATTAATATTCAGCCTTGGTTTTTGAGAAACTCACTGTCCAATGGGGAAGGCAAGCACATTACCATATCATTACAATGCTAAATGCAACAACTGATACACCCCCTCCCCCATACACATAATATAGCAGTACAAGGAACACTAACACTGATTTTAGCGTTCCTATAAAGTGTTCTTGGAGTAAGAGGAATTAATGTGTGCTCTGTGACAAGAAGAGACAAGCTCAGATCTGAGCGTGGTACAATCTCAGGTAGAGAGAGTGTGGATGAATCAGGTCCCGGCAGGTTTCATGTTCTTTCTGCACATTATTACAGGTTAGTCTGCAAAAGTGAAAGTGTCAGTAGTAACACATATGAATCCATCAAGTTATGGCTGGAAAAGCAGTGGCAAAAATGAAAGCTTCCTTCTGGGCATCAGAAGATAACAAACCTGATTTACTCTGTGGAAAGCAAGCTCACTATGTGGTCTATCCAGAATATTTCACAATGCTCCTGTGTATGACGGTTGTTTGGGGAGGTAAGTGGTTGTTTTTGAAACTTCTCTCTCCTCTACCCTTTTGCACCTCAGTGCAAAAAGTGATCACAACTACATCAAAAGAAGCAGCTCAAATGAAATTGTAAGATGTAAGATGTGAATGAATGCTGTCAGGCAATTTAAT
>NW_003852411.1:19493559-19520005 GCF_000181295.1 Otolemur garnettii
CCCTCCCCATATTCTTAGGCTATTTGGTTATAGCTTTCGTATAAAAGGTATAAATTAGTTTCATAATAGGGGTGTGTACATTGGGTACTTTTTCCTCCATTCTCGTGATACTTTGCTCAGAAGAACATTCTAACCTGACGTTATTAATTTCATTCACTTCCTTACGGCTTTTGATGTGATTTTTCTTTAGGGAAGATGAACCACCCACCCCTTCCCCCTAGAACAGTGGTTCTCAACCTTCCTAATGCTGTGACCCTTTAATATAGTTCCTGTGGGTCACAACCCACAGGTTGAGAACAGCTGCCCTAGAAGAAAATTGGGAAAGGCTTCACAAATATGGGTCTCTTAAACAATTATTAAAAATTTAACAAGAATAGGGAATGATATTCAGCAGCTTTATTTCACAATTCAACTTCAGAGAAAAGTTTCTAGACTCCTATAAAAGAAAGCTTATTTGGGAAAGATGTTAGCTCATTTAAAATCCTTTCTTGAATTGGGAAGACTATCAAGACACAGACAGTAACGTGTAAAGGGCTTGTTTAGTTTTCCCCATTTATCAAGGAGTGAAATGGCTTCTCTGGGGATCTTTAAAATCCACACTCATGGCTTTGGTCCCTTTTGACATCACAGGTGTTGATGACCATGAACTTCACGAACTCTAAATCCTTTATAGAGACAAGTGCTCCAGTAGTAAAGGACACTGCAGAAATAGTGTGACAAACACTCCTTTGTCTGGTCTTACATGTGAGAAGTAGAGATAGATTATGACAAACCCATCATAAGTTGAGAATAATATAAGTTGAAATGCACTTATTACCCTTAATTTACCAAATGTTATAGCTTAGCCTAGCCTACCTTAAAATCTCTCAGAACACTTCCATTAGTATACTTTTGGGCAAAATCATCAGACACAGACTTTATCATAACATATAAAAATGTAATTTATTGAATACTGTATGAAAGTGAAAAACAAAATGATTGTACTTGAAGTGTGGTTTCTAGTGAATGCGAATCACTCATCATTGACTCGAAAAGTCAAACCACCATTTAAGTCAGGACCATCTGTATTCAATAAATGTAGTATTTACTGATTTGGCTTAACACATAACTGGAAGGTGGGGAATGCAGAATCTAGCATGTAGCTGAATCTTGTCCCAGGTGTAAATAATGGGATTGTGGTGTATATCTTGCATCTGGAGGAATGAAATGATGGTTTTGGAAAGAGAGTTTCAAAGAAAGAAAACACAAGTAGAGAGTAACGCGTGCCTCCTGTCAGCTGTCTGATGAAGGCAGTTTTTCCTGTGGTTAGCACTCAGTTCAATGTCTTTCTAGCTTCAGGAAAATTAGAAAACATATCCTAAGCTACAGCTTAGGATGAGTGATTATTATTATAAGATGTGCTGTGTAGATATGAAGTTTGGCTTTTCATAATTTTCTTTTTCTTTTTTAAGCCAAAGTCTCACTCTGTTGCTCTGGGTAGAGTGCCATGGCATTAGCCTAGCTCACAGCAGCCTCAAATTCCTGGGTTCAAGCAATCCTTCTGCCTCAGCCTCCCAAGTAGCTGGGACTACAGGCACCTGCCGCAAGGCCTGGCTAGGTTTTCTAGTTTTAGTAGAGATGGGGTCTAGCTCTTGCTCAGAACTTCTGAGCAAGTCTTGTACAACTGAGCTCAAGCAATCTACCTGCCTTGGCCTCCCAGAGTGCTAGGATTACAGGTGTGAGCCACCGCACCCAGCCTTTCCCACAATTTCTTGCCATCAGACCCGTCAGTAAGATATGCATACAGTGATCCTAATATGTCACTAGGTAGGCAACTTGGATGCTGTTGACATGTCAATATTTTCCAGATTCACCTGTTAGAGATGCCTCATTATGTATATCTTGTTCTCAAGAGATAGATTTGAAACAGTTGTCAATTATTTATCCGTAATGATATGACACCCAAAAGTTTAAAATAAAAGAATTAGAGAGAAGGAATATTAATTAAATCATTTGAAAACATACATTATATTTAAATAACACATACATGTACTTCTTTAGGGCTTTTGAAGACATTTTTTAAGAATTCTGAAGTCCTCGTTTTGACAATTCTTTCTCTGTCAGGATTCGTGGTAGGACAACTGGCCTATCATTTTGTTGAGGTACGTATGTATAATCAATTAGAAGATAAATCAAAGAACAAATACCAAAAATAAGGTCCACGCCCACCTTATCTCCTAATGTATGGAATGCTTTTTAGTTTTTTCTTTTTTTTACGTGAACAACTACTCAAAAAATTTCACCTGCTATTCAAAATGTTGAAAATAAAAAAACCACATGGTAAAAGACACATAAACAGGGGGAAGCTTAAAATAAAGCAGTAATTGGAAAGTGAGGAAAATTTGTTTCTCTTGGGTTCCTCATCGTCTGCCTTTGAAGCCTGGGCTGGCTCCTTTCTCCTCTGTGTTGGCAGGCTTCTTCCCTGCTATTGCCTTTAACACCTGGAGTGACCATGAGTCGTTCTCATCACGAGGCATGATTATTCTTTCCTAACTGTCAGATTCAGTGCAAAACATGAATTACATAGTATAAAATATAGATACAAGGAAAAATTCACTAATTTATCAATTTAGTATTAACTCCTGGTTTCAGCTGCATAGCTAGCAATGAGATCAATAACTATTTGCCTCCACTCGTTCCTTTATTTTTTAATTTTAATTAATTAATTAATTAATTTTGAGACTGAGTCTCACTCTGTCACCTTGGGTAGAGTACTATGGCGTCATAGCTCACAGCAACTCCAACTCTTGGGCTCAAGCAATCTCCTGGACTCAGCCTCCCAAGTAGCTGGGACTACAGGCTCCCGCCACAATGTCAGGCTAGGTTTTCTACTTTTAGTAGAGATGGGTCTCGCTCTTGCTCAAGCTGGTCTGGAACTTCTGGGCTCAAGCAATCCACTGTCCTCAGCCTCCCAGAGTCCTAGCATTACAGGAGTGAGCCACTGCACCCAGCCATTCCTATATTTTTTATAAAATGGAGATAATGCTTAAACACATGTAGGATTGTAAAAGTCTCAGTCTTCTGAGATACCACCACTACTGCTAGCTAACATCTTTTGTGTATTTACTATGTGCTAGGCTGTTTTATGTGTTTTGTGCTTATTAATTAGCTCATTAACCCTTCAGTTAAATCATTTACTCTTAGAGTGATCCAGTGGGAGTAAACACTCTGTTCCCATTTTACAGATAAGGAAACCGAGGCCCAGGGAGGTTAAGTAATGAAAGTTAAACTATTGATTGGGTCAAAATAAACATTTTCGGAGGGAATATTTATAGCACTTCAATCACTGTTGTATTTTCTGTTAATCTGTGTACATACAACCTTCATGATTTATGTCTTAAAATCTGTACTATTATTTATATATTTTTTTCTCTGTTGACTCGCTAAAAGATTTTAGATCCTAAGCAAATGTCTGTGAAACCACAAGTACTTGTTTAAGATTCTTTCTCCCTACTTAATGCAAATTAAAATAAACATCTAACAGTCAGATAAAAAAATACCTGTGAATCACCTAAAATATTTTCTGATAACAGGGAATATCACAGGTGATTCACAGGTCGCCACCAATGGTGGCGATTCTACTTTTAAGAATATTGATTATACTCCCACAATTCTCTTTCTATATAAAGAGGACTATATACATGTGTCAGTATATAGCCCATCTGGATGGTTAGATCAACTTTGCAAAAATATGGTCCACTCCCACCTTATCCCCTAATGACCCCCAGGATCAACCTTGCAGATAATCTGTCATTAGCTGCAGATTGCAATGTTTTAAAATTTATATTGATTGACATAACACCAACCTAATTTCTTTTTCCTTTTTTTTTTTTTTTTTGAGACAGAGTCTCACTTTGTCGCCCTCTGTAGAGCCCTGTGGCATCACAGCTCACAGCAACCTCAAACTCTTGGGCTGAGCAATCCTCTTGCCTGAGCCTCCCCAGTAGCTGGGACTACAGGTGACCACCACAATACCAGGCTAGTTTTTAGAGACAGGGTCTCCCTCTGGCTCAGGCTGTTCTCTCTCTCTCTCTCTCGCTTTTTTTTTTTTTTTTGGTAGAGACAGTGTCTCACTTTATTGCCCTTGGTAGAATGCTGTGGCATCACAGCTCACAGCACCTCCAAATCCTGGGCTTAGGTGATTCTCTTGCTTCAGCCTCCCGAGTAGCTAGGACTACAGGCGCCCACCACAACACCCGGCTATCAGGCTGGTCTCTTACTCCTGAGCTCAAGCCATCCACCTGCCTCAGCCTACCAGAGTGCTGGGATTACAGGCATGAGCCACCAAGCCCGGCCATCAACCTAATTTCTAATACTTGAAAATGGCCACAAACTAATTCCTTATTTGCCTTTGTTACTTTAGGTGCACCAAATCGTCTACCCTCTTCTAAGAACACCAAGTTTTGCACTTTATTCTTATTTTTCACCTTTAATTATATTTATGGCTGCTTTGGATGTGGACTATTACGTGCTCAAGAACGTGTTCTGGCAGGTAGGAACACATTTTGAAACAAATTATTATCTACTTTCCACTATCTCAAATACTTTCCATGCTCTGTTACTTCATTCTTGAATTCCCTTAGTTGCATGTTAGATTTTCTCATCATATTCTCCATGCCTTCCAGGTCTCTCTCTTGTTTCTCTATGCTTATTCTATTTAATTTCCTCAAATTCAGCTTCTCACTCACTACTTTTTCTGTAGTAGTGTCTAATTTCCTGTTTAATTGAATCACTGAAAATTTCAACCTTCATTTTTTTCTAACATATGCGTTTAAAGTTACAAGCCCTGCTTTAACTGCATCCCTCAAGTTGTGATATCTTGTTTTCTTTGTGATTCAGAAAGAATATTTAAAAACTTGTACAAAAAGGAAAATTCCTAAAAATATGTAAGTTTTCAAAACTTACCCTAGAATTTAAAAAGACCAAATAGCCTCATAGCCATTAAAAAATTGAATTGGTAGATAAAAATATTCCAAAAAAGAAGATAGGCACCCTTATAACTTGGACTCAAACTGTGCAAAAGCAATTTATGTAGCCAAAATGTTTGTACCCCCATCGTAGTCTCAAATAAAAATAAATGAATAAATACATTTTGGAAGAAAGACTATTTTAGACTAGTTCTGTGAATCAATATAAAAGATACCTCCAATCTTCTATCTGACCAAAAAAGTAAAAGATGAAACCCTCCCACACTTATTTTGTAAGGTCTGTTTAATCAGAACACCGAAACTAGACAGGAATGATAGAGAAAAATCATGGGCCAGTCTCCTTCAGATAGTTATTATAATTCTCTACAAACGTTTGGCACAAATATATTCAGGAACATAATACTAGAACCACGATTAAGTTGTATTTAGTTCCGAACTACAAAGTTAATTTAACGTTAAAAATCTCTTTTATTTTTGACCTTCAGGTTAATGGGAGGGTACAGCCAAAGCACAGTATTGGAATTTCTTAGGTAGAGGCCCTCTGGTAGCTGTGCTCTGCACCCACAAGGTGTGCCGTACACTCCTACACTGTGGCCATTCAGTGGGAGCACTCCAACCCCCCACCTCGTTCCTCCTCCTCCCAACTTGAATTGAATACTATTCAGCCATAAAAAATAGATGGTGACTTCACATCTTTTTTATCAACCTGGATGGCACTGAAACACATTCTTCTCAGTAAAGCATCACAAGAATGGAAAAGCCAGTATCCAATGTGCTTAATACTAATATGAAGCCAGTAGATGATCCAGTTCACGTCCACCTGAAAAGACCTCTTTTTTGTTTTTTGAGACAGAGCCCCAAGCTATCCCCCTGGGTAGAGTGCTGTGGCATCACAGCTCACAGCAACCTCCAACTCCTGGGCTCAAGCAATTCTCTTGCCTCAGCCTCCCAAATAGCTGGGACCACAGGCGCCCGGCTATTTTTTGGTTGCAGCCGTCGTTGTTTGGCGGGCCCCGGGCTGCATTCAAACCTGCCACCTTAGGTATATATGGCTGGCACCTTAGCCACTTGAGCCACAGGTGCTGAGCCCTGAAAAGACCTCTTAATGTATTCATCTTCTTAGGAGGTTTCAGAAGAGAAGCCATATGACGTCACAATAGATATAGAGAAATCACTTGCTAAAGATCAACATTTGATAAGAAATCATTCATAATAAAATACAGGATAGAAGAAAACTTCTTTAAATCCATTCATAATAAAAATGTGGAATAGAAGAAAGCTTCCAAACGTTTATAATAAATAGCCTTAGAGGGACAATCAGGAGAAACAGGACCAGCAAGAGATCTTGAAAATTGAAAATATGATAGCTGAAATAAACTAATTCAAAAAAAGGATTTAATGGGAAAGTTGTTTAACGGTCCCAGAAAGTAAGCAAAAGATAGAGATGGAAGATAAGGAAAGGGTTGAATGACACAACTATCTTTTTCCTGAGCAATAATTTTGGGAAATAACTATTTTATTATACTCAGGCATAAAAAATGCATTCAGAGAAATTACGGACTGTGTAAATCACTTAATCTCAAGCATTTCATGGTTTATTGCCGAAATATTCATTTTAAAATTAATAAGAGGTAAAGGAGGGGTCTCCGCCGACTATTTTAGAGGCTTGGTATATAAATTCGGGTCATGTATTAGACATAATATATCAGCAACAATTTATTTTCAACCCTGAAGAAGCCAGGATAGGTTTTGTATAGAAGCAGGAGAAATTTGCATTCTGTCTTAAGAACGTCTTGATATTGAGGACTATGAAGCTGGAATAACAATAAGAAAGAAAGTTGACTAAGTCTTATTAACAAGAAGGAAAGAATCTTCTTCGAGAGCGGTGGTTTATTTGAGGCAGGTGGTTAAACTAGAACACCTTTAAAAGTTATTTTCCCATAGTAATTATATATAAAATTTATGACCACCACGTGACTTTTAGGACCTGAGTAACTTATACCATGCCACCTTTAGGTGTTAAGTATAATACTACATTATGCATTGGTTCACAGGTCTTGTTAACTGGATTAGTTAGCTTTGCTACAGCGCTCATCATCATCGGATATATGGTTCTGAAATTCAATAAAGCTTCGTGGGATCTGCAGTCCTGCCTACTCTTCAGCATCACCCTCAGCGTTACAGATCCTATCCATTCTGTGAATTCTCTGAAAACTATTGGTATGGGTATGTTACATTTATTTCTCTCTCTTATTTTGGAAACGTAAAGGTATGTTGTTTTCTTTTGATGATTATTTTTGGCATGAATGATGCATCCAAGCCGAGCAGGCATTTGTGCTTCTCTTTTTGGGGATGGAGCTTACTTGACTTGAAGGAAACAGAGCAAATAAGATCAACTACTGAAGATCTGAGATAAACAGCATCAATTATATTGATAACCTCAAAGGATTTTTTTTGGAGACAGAGTCTCACTCTGTCACCATGGGTAGAGTGCGGTGGCGTCATACCTCACAGCAACCTCAGACTTCTGGGGTCAAGTGATCCTCTTGCCTCAGCCTCTTGAGTAGCTGGGACTACTCAAGGTGCCCTCCACAGCCTGGCTAGGCTTTCTATTCTTAGAAAATGGAAAAGACGGGGTGTCTGTCTTGTTTAGGTTGGTCTCGAACTCCTGAACTCAGGTGATTCTCCCCCCACCACCCTGTTTCACCCACCCAGAGTGCTAGGATTATAGGCATGAGCCACTGTTCCCAAGGCAGTTTTTTTTACTAGTAAGACAAATTTGCCTTGTTTTTATGGGGGAAAGTGACTCTCATGTTTGATGTTGACAGGAGCACTATATAGTTCCTTTGTGTGAATTAGGTAAATAGTTCTTTCTTCAAAACAGTTTACTTCTAATTGTCATATTACTTCTTTTGAGAAAAAAGAATTTTTTTTTTGCCACGTGCCTTAAATTATCATAATATACAAAAGCACGGTTTCTACGATGTTAACGGCGCCTCTTTAGATGTGATGCCCTTCTGCGCTGTAAATCCGGTACAACCTAAATCTGAGATGAACTAGCTCACTGAAAAAAGTCATAGATGATCATAAGGAAGCTAAAAGGAACTTGTCTATTCATTACCTATTTTAAAAGAGCACATAGGGCTCTCACATAGTTTTTATTAAAGCAAATCTGGAAAAGGATCTTATAAAGGAAGAAAATACAAAGTTTCAGTATGCTCTCTCTTGAGCAAAAAATTACTACATATGCTCAGAAAAAAATTTTCAATGTCCAAATGGTTAGACCTGGTTGTGAAATTATAAGTGATTGTTTTGTTTTCTTCTTTTCTTTTCCAAATCTTACGGTGAATCCACATAAGGTAGTCCCACATTAAGTCAATAAAAAGGTGACGGTAATTCTTATGATATTTTACTATGAAAAATAATTATGAATCAAGTCCAAAACTTTATACACTAAACTTTATATTTCACTTGCCCCCGTTAATTCCTTGAACCCAAGAGCAGAAATAAAAGATTTCCTCACCAGATAAATCAAATGTGTTAATAATCTCATAATATGTCTAACCTTGGTCATAGACAAAGTTGGTAACAAGTATTAACATGAGATGACTGTGATTTATCTTGATAATAGCAGATTAGGACTGCAGAAGATAGGATTAGTGAACTTGAAGACATAACAATAGAAAATACCTAAAATAAAACACAGAGGGAAACAGACTGGGAAAAAATGAACCGAGCATCAGTGAGCTATGGACAACTTCAAGTGACCTAATGTACGTGTAAGAGTCTCCAAAAGAGAGGAGAGAGAAGAACAGGAATAGTCGAAGAAATAATAGATGAAAAATAGCTAAGTGTGATAAAAATTAAAGCCACAATTTCAAGAAGCTCAACGAAGCCCAAATCCAAGAAACACCAAAAATACTATGCCAAAGTGTATAAAAATTAAATTCTTTAAAACCAGTGGTAAGGAGACAATTTTAAAAAGTTGCAAGAAAAAGAAAAAGAAACATTATATTTAGAGAAAAAAAAAAATAACATCAGACTGCTCTTCAGAAACAATGCAAGCCAGATGATGGTACAGCAACATTTCGAAAATATTAGAAGAAAAATACTGCCATCTCAGAATTCTATATTAGGTTAAAAAAAAAATCTTTCAAAAGCCAAGGTAAATAAAGACTTTCTTAAACATACAAAAGCTGAAAGAATTTATCACCAGCAGACCTGCCCTACAAAAATGTTAAAAGAAGTCCTTCAAGCAGAAAGAAAGTATCAATGCTGGCTGGGTGTCTGTAGCTTAGCAGCTAGGGTGCAGGCCACAGACACCAAAGCTGGTGGGTTTAAATCCAGCCTGGGCCTGCCAAACAACAACTACAACCAAAAAAAAAAAAAAAAAAGACGGGCCCTGTGGTGGGTGCCTGTAGTCCCAGCTTCTTGGGAGGCCGAGGCAAGAGAATTGCCTAAGAGTTTGAGGTTGCTGTGAGCTGTGACAGCACAGCACTCTACCCAAGGCGACAGCTTGAGACTCTGTCTCAAAAAAAGGAAAGAAAGAAAAGAAAAAAAAAAAAGAAAAAGAAGATGACAACACGTAGAAATTTGGATGAGGAATCTACTCAAGCCTCTGGCAAACACTGACCTATTTTGGTGTCAGGGTATTTGCCTATTCTGGATATTTCATATAAATCAAATCATATAATGCATGGACTTTGTGTCTGGCTTCTTTCACTTGGCACAGCGTTTTCAAGGTTCATATGAGTATGTCTCAGTAAAGACTTCCTTTCTTTCTATGGAGGGATAATGTCCCATTGTGGGACCACACTACCTATTTATCTGTTCATCTGCTGGTGGACATTGAGCCATTTCTACTTTTTGGCTGTTGTGAATAATGCTATTATGAAGATTTAGGTACAAATCATGGTGTAGACATACATTTTCAATCCTTTGGGGTATTTACCAAGGAGTAGAACTGCTATGTCATATTTTGTACTTCTAAAATGAGGTTCTTCTGGAGTCTGACCGATCGAAGCTAAATGTGGTATACTGAGATGTATTTGTCTCATTCTGAAGTTCAAGCATGGTTAAGACAATGGGCAATAAAAGGAGGGCTATTGCCATTGGAAATATAGATGCACAATGAAGAACTTTTTTTTTGAGACAGAATCTCACTTTACCACCTTCAGTAGAGTGCCGTGGCCTCACCGCTCACAGCAACTTCCAGCTCTTTGGGCTTAGGCGATTCTCTTGCCTCAGCCTCTGGGTAGCTGGGACTAGAGGCACCCGCCACAATGCCCAGCTATTTTTTGTTGCAGTTTGGCCAGGCCAGGTTTGAACCTGCCACCTTCTGTATCTGGGGCCGGCACCCTACCCACTGAGCCGCAGGTGCAGCCCACAATGAAGAACTTTTAAAATGATGACTGTGAGTTTTCTTTCAGACCCATCCCAGTCATGGTTCTTCTCCTTCTCCTCCTTCTCCCCTGCCCTTTCCCATCCTCCTCTTTTCCGTTTCCCCTTCTCCCCCAGCTCTTCTCTGTTTCCTGTATAAGAATGTCATTTTCATGTATTACATTAAATTATATGTTATGTTTCTTTTTCCAGGCATTTCTAAAATGTACACTGATATTATCAGAGGAGAATCATTGATTATTTGTGGAATCACATCCATTTGTTTTGGAATTTTTCGGAGCAACTCAATACATATTTCTGATTTTAGTGGTAAGAGTGTTTTTTTTTTTTTGATCTGTATATTTTCTAAAATCATTCACATTAAAATTAAAATACATTCACAATGTCTTAACTTTGCTGCTTTCTCTATACCTTACTATTGGGCTGATTTCAATGATGTTTTGGGTACCAAGAAAACAATTTTAGTTAACTCTCCACATCTGGGGATTCAACAAACCACAGAAAGAAAATTTTCAGAAAAAAATATCCAAACCTCCCCCCAATACAACAATATTAAAATGCAAATTAGTAGACAATACAGCGTAACAACTATTTACATGCCATTTACAATGCCTATTAGGTATTCCGAGTAATCTAGGGATGATTTAAAAGTACACAGCAGTATGTGCTGTAGGTTATATGCAAATACTATGTCATATCAGAGACTTGTGTCTGCAATTTTGGTATCTGCAGGAGTTCTTGGAACTGATACCCCAAGAAAACCAGAGGTATGACTGTATTTGTTTTCTTGGACATTAAGGGGGAAAGAACATTAATTATTTCATTTCCCTCAATGTGCATAAATGCCTGTGTACACGCACTGCACAATTGCATCACTTGGCTCAGATTTACTTCTTTCTTGGATCAATGAATAGTTAAGAGCTCAGTCCTGAGTTTAAATCTGAGGGTGAAAGCAGAATGGTTAGAGCAGTTCTGGAAAGTCTGGTCCTAAAAGTGACAACAGCCAAATTTCTGTGGCTAAAACTCATTGGGAGATAGAACATGTTGCCTTGCTAGGTTTCGAAATACGGTATTAGTAGACATCCATGGGGGAAAAAACTGCAGCATGAAGGAAGAAAAGTGTCTTCCTGATATACTTTTGTGATAATTGTAAGAGGAGGAAGGTGCTAAAAGGAAAAAGAAATAGTGGTGAATGAGGAGGGGTTTGCAGTGCTTCTCCGTGAGGCAGCCATCAGGCAGGACAATTCTGTCATGTAGGACTTTGCTTTTTAGCACTGCCCTGATACCTACTCCCTGGCGCGAGTGCCCCTCTGTTATTGTGATTATTGAAAATTTTCCATCTTCATTTTCCAAGATCCCCCTGAGCTGGAGGCAGGGGTCTCAAACTGACTTTAGGTTGGCAGGGACCCTGGGCATAGTTTGGTTGGCCCTAACCAGTTAAGAAAAAATTATATTTATTTTGTTTTTTTTTTTGAGTTAGGGTCTTGTTCTGCCACCTAGGCTGGAGTGTGGTAATTAGATCATAGCTCACTGCAGCCTCAAACTCCTAGGCTCAGGCCATCCTCCTGCCTCAGCCTCCTGAGTAGTTGGGAATACAGGTGTGTGACACCATGGCCAACTAATTTCTTGACATTTTTGTAGAGACATGGGGTGGGGGTTTCTATGTTGTCTAGGCTGGCCTCGAACTCCTGGCCTCAAGAGATTCTCCTACCTTGGCTTCCCAAAATGCTAAGATTAGAGGTATAAGCCTGACTGTTTATAATCATTTTTAATTTGGATGCCTTTCACTTTGCAGTTTGTCTCAGCATTTTTACATTTACACTTTTGCCTGTCTCCTGAGGACATTTTAATCTTCTGTCCCTGGGTAAGCAAACCTTAAGCTGCAGACTTTAAGAGAAGGATAGAGAGCCTCTTAGGCCAGACTTTCTGGCTATGCTCCTATCTGCTGAAGAATGAGGCCTCCACCCAAAATCCCAAGAGCAAACCAAAGTGCATAGTCCCAAATGCCAACAATGAAAAGAGACCAAAGTTACAGCTCAACTTTCTGTTTCTTATTTTCTTTCTTTCTTTCTTTCCTTAGAGTTACATATCATCCTGAGGCTCAGCTTGGATGTTGCTGGAAGCATAATATGTGGATATTGGTGTGCAAAAATCATTAAGTTTATATTGGCTGACCTTTTTAGCAATACACTGACTAATCTCATTCTCTGTTTCTCAATGGTGTACACGACTTTCTACATTGGTAAGGCAGAAACATACAAAAAATGCTTTCCTTAAAGTAAGCTTTATACGTCTTTAGTTTTTTTTCCTGATCTGGAATCCAGTTGCTTCTTTCCAAAACTCCCCCTTTTTGTGACCCCTCTGTGTGTCTTGTCATGCTGTCTTATAGCCACCTCTAGCTCTTTCCTGATCTCTCTTCTACTTGTCCCCTCCCCCCTTCTCTGGGGTTATTCTTTCTGAGCTCTACCGTTGACCTTTTACGCAGTCACTGGCCGTCTCTCAGAGAGGAATCAACACAGCTCATTCCTGCTCTGACCCAGAGTAACCTACCTATAAAAAGAGAAAGTTGGGGTGGTGCCTGTGGCTCAAAGGAGTAGGGTGCCAGCCCCATATGCCAGAGGTGGTGAGTTCAAACCCAGCCCCGGTCAAAAACTGCAAAAAAAAGAGAGAGAGAGAGAGAGAGAAAGTAAGTTGGAGAGATACTCCCGAGGTCTTTTCCAGCTCAACAAAATGGATACAAAATGGAAAAGGCTGTAGAAATGGCGTCTCTTACCTGAGGCTAGGAGGCAGGAAAGGAGAAGGTATATGAATGTCTGGACAAACATATTTATAAGGTATATTTGTGTCTGGAAGAGTAGCAGGAGAGTATACTGATAGCAGGAGTAAGAGTGCCCAGCACTGCTGGACCTTTAGCTAGTATAGTCCAGTGAAATTGGGAATTAAGGTGTTTACTGGCCTGAGGTTACCCGTCCCCAAGAGTCATAGTAACTGGCCAAACTGTCAAATTCCTCTGATCTGTCTTTGCTCTGATCTCACACAGTGAAGCAACTTCCATCTATGAAAAGAGTTTATGTTTTAGGAGTTTAATTACTCCTTTTTCATCTCCAGTTACCCCAAAACACTTCTTCCTTTTTTTTTTTTGAGACAGAGTCTCACTTTGTCACCCTTGGTAGAATGCTGTAGGCGTCATAGCTCACCACAACCTAAAACTCTTGGGTACAAGCGATTCTCTTGACTCAGCCTCCCTAGTAACTGGGACTATGGGCACCCGCCACAACGTCTGGCTAGTTTTTATTTTTTTTGCAGTTTTTGACCTGGGCTGGGTTTGAACCTGCCACCTCCAGTATATGGGGCCGGCGCCCTACTCCTTTGAGCCACAGGTGCCGCCCATCGTCTGGCTATTTTTTTTAGAGATGGGGGGTCTTGCTCTTGCTCAGGCTGGTCTTGAACTCCCAAGCTCAAGCAATCTACCCACCTCGGCCTCCCGCAGTGTTGGGATTATAGGTGTGAGCCCCTGTGCCCAGCCAGCACTTCTTCTAAAGGTAACTTACCTGGGGGATTGCTGCTGCCCCGAATCAGTAAAACTATGGAAAACATTCACTGGAGCCTCATTTCCCTCCACCTTCTTCAGTTTTTTCTCCTCCTGTGAAGTTTTTATGGATGTCTTAAATGTCTGAAGAAGAAAAAAAATTTAAATTTAATCTGTCTCTCTATTAGCCTGTGAGTTCTTTGAAGTGTAGGCTGTTTCTTAGTCATCTTTCTATTTGTTCCCTTTTCTAAGTTTGGAGCTCATCATGTGCCCTATAGTAATTGAACACATACTGGTCGAATAAACTGCGACAGTCCTAGAAGAGCTTTGGAGTTAGGCAGACTTGGAAAATTGCTTTACCTCTCTAAATTTCAGTTTTCTCATACTTAAAAATAGTAGAGTATCACCTGATTGATGGAGGGCACTGCAGGCATTAACAAGATAATGTGTGTTATGTGACTCACCTGTGGAGATAGCTCTTCCTGGCTTGCCACAGATGATTCTGTACATTTCTTCCCATCTGTATGTTTAAGTGACATCATGTTGGTAGCTTGAAATTGGCCAAAGTGGGAGTCTTTACACCATGGAAATTTGAAGATGTTACAACCGGGCTTTCCTCTCAGCCCCAGAAAGCTGGTTTTAAACATTTACCTGCACACCACTGGGCTCAAGGTAGGGCAGTCAAAAAACAGGTTCATTTCCTCTTTACTTCTGAGAAATGGGGGTGCTTTTGGTCAATGCTTGGCATCCTTCTAGTCAGATATAATAGGGTGTGAATTGAGGGCCAGAGGATAGGGTGGGGTTCCTGAGTCTTTTAGCATTATTTCCACATTAGAAGACTCCCTGAAGAATAACTTTTAAGTTGGGATAGGGTTGTCATCTCGTTAAGCAGTGTGGACTCCTCAGGCTCGTTCCCGTATGCCACCAAAATGCTCCATCAGTTCAGCTCAATTCAGTGCAAATCAAATGTTTACCAAAAATATACTTCAGAGGTATGATTATTTTGTGCTAATTAGACAGCACTGTAACATATTTGCAGCTGATTTCTATGTGGCCTTTTAATCCACACAGCTGTAGAGCATAAGATCTTGAAACAACTGACCCACTTGTGACTTCATAGAGTACAGGGGCCTGAGCAGAATGCTGGTTCTAGTCTTGGCTCAGGCTCCAACTAGCTCCATCACTTCACATTAGTACTCTAGGTGTTTGGGGGCCTTAGCTCTCTCACCTATAAAGTGAGGAAATTGAGTAAGGTAGAGGTGGGGTGGTCAACAACTGTCTCTCTGTGGAGGAAAAAAGCCCTGGTTTGCTGTGTTCACCAATTTTCATGGTATAAATTTACCCACCATGGCTGATACCCCAAACGGCTTTGCTCAACAACTGGCTTCACTATTACTGCAAATGTAACAGTTAACTTTCCCAAGTGGGTACAAGGTCTCTAATGATCAGCCTTAAAGAGATTGATGGTTTTCTCTAGAAATGATGCCTCAGAGATTGTAGCTACTACCAGCAGAGAGGAAATATCTTTATTTTGGTTGCGTTTGTTTAGGGAAGACCTACTGCAGGGTGGGAATCACCGAGCCAAGGCAGGAATTTGGCATTGACCACTCAGGCTTACATACATCTGAGTCAGGATTCTGATGGGCTATAAATACTGATTTAAGCCAATGATTCTTCATAGCCTCAGGGCCGCACTGTGCCCCTACTCAGAAGGAAAGCCTGCTAGGTAGCCTCCTGTTACAGATTGAATTGGGTCCCTTCAAATCCTAACCCCTAGGACCTATGAAAGTGACTTTGTTTGGAAATAGAGTCTGAAGATGATCAAGATGAGGCCATCAGGATGGCCCCTAATTCGTGAGACTGGGTCCCTTATAAAAAGAGAAATTGGACACAGGGACACATAGAGGGAAGATGGAGTAAAGACACAAGGGGAATGGCAGCTATAAGCCAAGGAATGCCTGAGGCTACCAGATTTTAGATATCCAGCCTCCAGAACTGTGAGACAAAGGATTTCTGTTATTTAACCAAGCATTAAAGACCAACCCCATGCAGTCTTTGACTGCTTAGTTAAGTTATTAAGTTAAACAGTTAATAAGGTCCTGACAAAATAGGCACTGTTCTAAGGAGTTTCCATTGCCAGAAAGCTAAAACAGAGAGAAAATGCTTGTTTCACATTCTTTGATTTTGCATTTCTGTCTGGTTATCCACTTTTGTTCTCCTTCACTAACAAACACACCATCAACTGGCTTAGGTCCAGAGAGTGTCTGATTAAGGTTAGAGAGTCACCTCTTCAAGCGTCTATAATAATTTCCATTTTTATTGCTTCTATGTTAAATTTGCAAAACCCAGACTTTTGGAAATTGCTCCATTTGTATCAATACATTCATTTTTTTCATGAACTAAAATACAAAATTGCATGGACATTGCTACACAAAGGAGGCAATGCTTCTGGAACGTTGTTGGTTGACAGTTGGTTTACCTAGGAATTTTACTGCTATATTGATTGGGGCATTAAAAAAAAGTTTAAATTTAGCGTAAGAAGCCATTTTAAAAGAGTGTCAATGTATAATTCATAAAAGAATGTGGTTTATATAAAAGTCCAGGCTACAGGCATTCCAAGAAGGGGAAAGGGGAGGATCTATTGCCAAGTGTCCTCAAGCTATGGCCTGTGGGCCACATGCAGCCCGCCAAGGACATTTATCTGGCCTGCTGGGTGTTTTTGCCACCGCTGCCTGTCCTGCTTAGCCGCTGACTCGTTCTGGGGCCCACAGTCCGGCCCTCCAGCGGTGTAAGGGACAGTGACCCCTGTTTAAAAAGTTTGACGACCCCTGAAGTCTATCCTATCAGGGAGGGATATTTTATCAAGTGACATTATTTAGAATTTCTGGGCAATGGAGATAATAAAAAGCATGAGGACTTATAGTCAGTTTTATTATTGTTTTAAAAGTCTACAAACCAGGAAGCCCTTTCTTGCCTGTGACTGGGCTGATTATTTCCACTGTCCCTTCTTTATAAGATACTAACTATAGAGAATTGGAAATAAGATTTTAAGAGACAGTTTCCCTGTCATCAGTTTGTAGCACTATTAGTCTTAGTATCATTGGTCATTAATTCATTAATCAATATTTTAGAGTCTAAAAATTGGGTCTCACTGTATTGCCCAGGCTGGAGCGCAGTGGCCATTCATAGCAACGATCACAGCTCACTACAACCTCCAACTCCTGGGCTCAAAGGATCCTCCCGCCTCAGTCCCCTGGGTAGCTGGGACTAAGGCACAAACAACTGTGCTCAGCTGTCCTTGGTTATTTAAGGTAAATTCAGTTAAATAAGTAGGCAAAAAGAAACCTAACGTGAACTCAGGTGATTAGAGAAAAAAAGGAATATAAAAATCCTCTTTATACTAATAAACAACATTAATTTACTAAGCAATAAAGTGATGAGATTAAAATAATTAATAGCATAATAGTATCGATTATCATTTATTCATTGCTTTTGAAGTGTGCGAAGCACTTTTTATGTTCTCAGATTTAATCTTCACAACAACTACAGGGAGCATGACTATTTTACACTATTTTACAAACGCAGGGGAGCTAATGGAGAAAGGGGAGGGTCACACTCCAACAGCAGCCAGCTCTGCCCTGCCCCAAAGCTCTTCCATTCCTCTTTCTCGTGTTCTTTTTTCCTGTCTTTTAAAAATGTGCTATGGGATGACTCTACAGCCTAAGACTATTGGTATTTGTGGTGTTCAAACATTCATGTTTGGTTGTCCTGCCTCAGGCCAGCTTTGCATATTTGTTTAAAGCCTAGTGAATTATAGCTCTGATTAGGGAGGGCTAATATGTATCAGGTGGAAGAGAGCAGGCTTCAGGAACTACAGTAACCGGGGCAGCACTGAGTCAGCCCATCGTCACTGGAGTGCAATGTTTGTGAGGCGCGTAAGCAGCATCCTTTTTCTCAATGATCCTGCACAGCAGGGCTTGGCAACCTTTAGCCTATGAGGCCAAATCTGCCTGTTTTTGTACAGCCTGTTGGCTAAGAATGGTTTTGACATTTCAAATGGTTTAAAAGACACAAAACAAAAGCAGGATATTTTGTGGCATGTAAAAATTACCTGAAATCAAATTTCAGTGTCTATAAATAAGTAAAGTTTTATTGGACACTTATTCACAGACGTATTATCTGTGGCTGCTGTCACACTACAACAGTTGACTTGAGCTGTTGTAATAGGCACCGTGTGGTCCCCCCAAACTAAATATTTACTATCTGGCCCTTTCCAGAAAAAGTTTGCCAGCCCCTGATCTACTGGATGTGGCCAGTCCCTCGAAGCAACTTTCCATGAACTACTCTTAAATTTTCTACTAGTTCTTCACTCAAGATAAAGGACCTCAGTATGCAGATTTAAATGCATTTAATTTTATTCATTTGTTGTTTTCTTTTCTCCCCAGTGGAATTTTTGGGAATGTCGGGCATTGTTGCTTTAGTCACCGTAGGACTGAATTTAGATTCCTTAACCTTTAAACCAAAGATCGAGTTCGTAATTAATAA
Source organism: Otolemur garnettii (assembly GCF_000181295.1). NCBI lineage: Eukaryota > Metazoa > Chordata > Mammalia > Primates > Galagidae > Otolemur > Otolemur garnettii. The sequence goes on from NW_003852411.1 coordinate 19,512,001, forward strand.
GTAAGTTTTCTATTATGTACTTGGTATAGATCTCATAGCTGTTTAGTGCTTAAGGCAGGTGTCCTCAAACTATGGCCTACGGGCCACATGCAGCCCGCCTAGGACATTGATCTGGCCTGCTGGGTGTTTTTGCTGCCGCTGCCTGTCCTGCTTAGCAGCTGACTCTTCCGGGGCCCACAGTCCGGCCCTCCAACGGTCTGAGGGACAGTGAACTGGCCCCCTGTTTAAAAAGTTTGAGGACTCCTGGGGAGTCTCGCCTTCAAAGGGCATCATAAAACTCCCTGTATATAACTTATTTTCTACCTTCAAGTTTTTGATTTTGTTATCGGCTCTCTTTCAGAAGAATTTAAGGTGCCAGTAGTTATTGACATGAATTGATCATCCTATTATGAATAAAGTAGAATGGCTCAGGGACCTTAGTGCTTGATAAAAATATACTTTGGATTGTGGAGATTTTAAAAAATAAAGACTTTTAACTTTGTTTCCTTCATAACATCCCTGAATGACTGTGTGCTAACATGGCAAAGAAGAAAAAGAGAAGTAGCAAAAAGAGGTGACACCAGCGAAACTCTCACCTACCCTTCACACCTGACGATGCCAATCGTCACGTGGCCATCTCTGCACAGAGGAAAACCCACTGGCCCGTCTTCTCAGACAAAGAAGTTAGCCCTTCTCCGAGAGGCTATGATGGCTTACAGAATTGGTTCAGAATTATTGGAGGCCAACTCATACTCTAGTGTGGAAATTCTCACATCAGATGAAAACAAATGCTGAAACGAGAAAAATAAGCCATCGTTCCCCATGAAAATTAATTTATTTAATGGAAGGTGCCATCCACTGCTTTGAAATTATGTCCTTCCTACTTTTTTGTTGCTCAGAATGTCCTTTCTTTTATGAAATGCCAGGGATGGAAGATGGTACTTTGTTTTCCTACTTAGCAAAATTAAAAAAAAAAAATCACTGGCACCTATAACTATTCCAGTTTGGGGTGTCTGTAAATAAAAGTTTGCTCATTTCTAAAATCCAAAAGCTTAGAAATCACTAGTTCATAGAACATAGACTTGGTGTTATGTCTGAGTTTGGACAGTTTTCTGAGCTCAGTTGTGTCTCCTGTCAGCATCATTATAAATTGTGAACTTTATTCTCTCAACGCTTTAGTCTTTTACCCCTGTAGCAAATCCTTTCTTAATGTCTGCTGTGGGCTGATGTTGCATCTTAGGTTTGGGGCTATGAAAGTCCCTTCACAGAGGGTGCTCCTTGTTCAGTGGCAGACATATCTACATAAGAAAGTAATGGTACCCGTGAATAGTTTATTGGGATTCTACCATGTGTCAGGTATTTTTTTAGGTCCTGTGGAGAGGTTTAAAAAAGTATTCAACTCAGTTATTCCATGACTTCTGAATTCTCAGAAAACTATGCACTGGGGTTTGAGGTCCTCCCATTCATACCCTTGCCCTGTAGGAGTTCTGAAGCAAATGAACCCAGGGAGAGGAATCACCGGGAGAATCACGGTATCTCCTACACTGGGGTAATGCTGTATCAGAGACATGAAGAACATGGTTTAAATATGCAGCTAAAATGAGGCTTCCTAATGCTTCTTTTTCTTTTTTTTTTTTCTTTTATTTCAGATTATTAGGTCACAATGTTTGTGCTTGTTAGGTGAGGTCCCTGTTGTAGTTGTGTCCTACACCCAGGAGGTGTGCCACATACCCTTACATTGTGCCCATCAGGTGGGAGCATACCAATCCCCCCGAATGCTTCTTTCTGAGTGAGGGCCTAGAGACCCATCCGTAAGGACAGTGGTTTATGGGGCGGACACAATCACCTGGTTGGCTGAAAGGGAAAGTCCTGAGAGAGGCAATTGAGAGGAGGCAGGCCTTGGGACCTGCCGTGGATCTCAGACTTGGCTCTGACACAAGAACCATGCAGAGCAGAACACGCGTACTCCGCTGGGGCCTCGGCCCAGGGGCTCTGGTCACTCAGTAAGACCCTTGGGGCTGTTTGGAATGAGCATGTAGATATTTAGAATGCAGTCTGGATGATTCTAATGCTTTCTTCTGCTTAAAAATCAGGGGGATGCAGACATTCAGCACTGCAGGGATTCAGAGGAGTGCCTCAGGTGGTTTCATGGACCACATAAGATTTAGAGTTAGCCTTGCAAGATTTCTAGGAATTCAGTAGAGGAGAAAGCAGACAGGAGAGGCTTTGGAAGTCAGGAGAAGAGCGTGTGCACATCACAGAGGAAGAAGTTGTGTAGAGAGAGTGCATTGAGATGATCCTGTCAGTCATCACAAAGTCAAGGTGAACTGGGTGCCTCCTCGCAGCAACCCTGACTCTGAGCTCAGTTGTGGCAGGCCCAACAGTTGATGGCTGCCAGCTGATCTCAGAGAAAGTGGTAACTCGTCAACTTGAGGAGGTCCTCATTTTTCTGCCTTGCTCTTACTGTCCTGCTGTGAGAAGCAGCCCATGGGTATCGGTACCATGAGGGTAATGGGGACTACGGAACTGGGTGTTTTTAGATCCAACAAAATACTTTTGAGTGTTATTATAACAAAGAGAAAGACCTGTAGATATTCGTAGAAGAGACATGATCTTATGTAAAAAGGCAAATATTTTAAAAATACATTGCTTAAAGTACACCATTCCCTCCTTCATTCATCCTAGGTTCTTACTAATTTTTTCATCTGTATACCAACACTTAATATATGCTTTCTTTGGCATTGTGATTGGATGTGGAGAAATCAAGTATTATAAATTTCACACCGTAGTCTTCATATTCATCTTATATACAACAGTGAATATGGTAAGGTAAGCATTGTATTTTAAAGTTTGTTTACTGAAATTAGGTTGTCAAGCCCAGAATTAAAATTGAGAAGCAGTGGGATAGAGCAAAAAGCACTCTGGACATGGAATCAGAAAACCTGCATTTTTATCAAGGCCTTGATGATGGCAACTTGGGGTAAGTATTTATTTTTTAAGATTTCATCTATAAAACGAGAGGGGGTAGGTAGACCAGCGGCATTGGCATCATATGTAGCCTGATAGAAATGCAAATTCAAGGCTGGATGCGGTGGCTCATGCCTATAATCCTAGTACTTTGGGAGGTTGAGGTGGGTGGATCACTGGAGCTCACAGGTTCAAAACCAGCATAAGCTAGAGTGAGAACTTGTCTCTGAAAATAGCTGGGCATTGTGGCAGGCACCTGTAGTCCTAGCTACTTAGAAGGCTGAGGCAAGAGAATCATTTGAGTCCCATAGTTTGAGGTTGCTGTGAGCTATGATGCCCTGGTACTCTACCAAGGGTGACAAAGTGAGACTCTGTCTCAAAAAAAAGAAATGCAAATTCATGAGCCTATCCCAGTCTACTGAACTGAATCTCTAAAGATGGGATCCAGGAAACAGTTTTAACTTGCTTTCTAGGTAAAGTGTGGGCACCTGTAGACCAGATTCATGGCTTTTAACATTTTTGTGGCCTTTCGTCTGTAGCTACGATAGAGCCATTTACTAAACACTTGCTGTGTACAATATGCCACTAATATGAGTACAACCCTGGGAGATGAGGGTTATCGCATCACTGCACAGATGAAGCTAGAGAGCTTAGAGACTTGCCTGGAGTCAACCAACTTATAAGGGCAGGGCTGGAGTTGAAAGCTAATTTCCTGAGCACGCTTCTTCCAAAATGTCATTGCCCACTAATAGTAGTTGTATCTTTCATAAGAATTCATGACAGTGTCCCTGGAAACTCAGGATGGCAGTCTAGGCTTACCTTCTAAGATTAAACTTGATTTTGCCAGCTCCAGGCACTGCATGAACTCAAGCAGTGCATGACTCTGCATGAGTCAAGCTCACCCAGAAGAATGTGTTCCTGGTCTTGCATGCCGCCCCATCCGCCATCTCAGCAGTGTCGGGCCTAACAGTGGTGCCCACTTGCTGTACCTATGCAGCTGCCATCCAATCAGTAACCCTCTTGTCTGTTCTCTGGCTCTCTGTCTGGGCCTCTTACAAAAACATTTTAAAATTAGACCTTGCTCCCTAGTATATTTCTGGGTCTAAATTCCACCTCCCACCCTTGTGAGCTTTGTGTCTATGTGACTTTGAGCCATTCCTTCATCTAAGCTTCAGTTTATCTCCTGGTGGAATGGGCACAATAATAGAATCATCTCAGAGGGTTGCTATGAGGATTAAATGAAGTAACGCAAGTACAAGCATTTAGCGCCATGCTCGGCACATGGTAAATGTTCAGTAAAGGGAGTTTTTGACTGTTATTATGGCTATTCTTATTTTCTCAGGATGAGAAAGAACTGAAGCTTCAACACCATGAAAGAATTTCCCAAAGAAATGATCTAATTTTAAATCAAAACCTTAATAAAATTGAAACATGAAAACAAATCACACTATCAGATATTTATCAATCATCCAGTACATGCCAGACATTTTTCCAGATGGTTGGGACACTTCAAGGAACAAAATAGCCCTCAAAGGCAAAAATTTCTGTGATTATGGAGTTTAGGCTGTGATGGGCATTTTCAGAAGAAACCAAAAATCATATTAAATGATGAAAAGAAAGTGATAAAGACTATGAAAAACAAAGTGGAGTGAAGGAATTGGTTGAGTCAGTACTGGATAGTGGGCTGCATTTATTTTATTTTATCATTTTTTTTTTAAATTTTAGGATAATATGAGGGTATAAATGGCCAGGTCACAATATTTGAATTCGTTAGGTAGAGTCCCTCTTGTAGTTGTGTCACTCACCCAAAGGATGAGCCGTACACCCCTGCTTTGTGTCCATTAAGTGGAAGCACCCCAAACTCCCCTACATCCCCCCTCCCTCATTCCGTCACCCCCCCAACTTGACTTTTATGTGGGTGTGAATTAGATCATCTACTGGCTTCCACTGTATTGAGTACAGTGGATATTTGCTTTTCCATTCTTATGATACTTTACTGAGAAGAATGTGCTTCAACTCCATCCAGGTCAATACAAAAGATGTAAGAAAAAAAAAAGTTGGTGACTTTATATCTTTTGTAGTAGGCTGCATTTTAAATAGGCAGTCAGGGGAGGTCTCCCAGAGAGAAAGTGACATGTGAGTGAAGATAGGAAAGAGCTGAGGGAGCTGATCAGATAGCAGGGAGAAAAATTTTTAGGCAGAGACTCTTAATTGTGCAGGGCCTAGGGCAGGGGCTGGGTCGGCATGTGTAAGAAACAGCGAGAGGCCTTGGTCACTGCAGAGAAGGAGATGAGATTAGAAGGATACAAATGAAAAAAAGGAGACAGTGGCGGTGGGGGGGGGGGGGGGCAGTGGCTCATGCCTGGAATCCCAGCACTTAGAGAGGTTGAGGTGGGAGGATTGCTCAAGGCTAGGCGTTTAAGTTTATAGTGAACTACGATAGGACCACTCTACTCCAGCCTGGATGACAGAGTAAGACTCTGTCTCAAATCAGAGAGAGAGAGAGAAAACCTGGAAGAACGTGCAGCAACACCTTAAGAGTTGTTACTCTGGGGAATGGGATTTGTAGTGGGGGAATAGAGTCAGAGCATTTTGGCTTTTAACAATTTTATACACATCTTTACTATTTCAAATTTTTAAAGATCATTAATTAAATCATTTTCAAAAGATGATCTAAGCACAGTAAGTATATTCTCTTTTTTCCTCTTTTTTTGATCAACATAATTTAAGTGTGCTGTGGAAGTTTATAAGTTCAAGTGTGCTGGGAAATAAAAAAAGGTTAAAAAACACTGGAGGATATAAAAATAGAAAAAGAAGAAAAACCATTGCTAGAAACAGATTAGGGGAGCTAGGACTAGGATGAGGGTGCCATTTCAACCCCACTCCACCTCGACCCCATTCCCTCCTGTATGGAACTCTATATAATTATACTGTAAGCAAATATGATTATGTGTTGACCATATATTGAGCCCTAGCCAAATACAAGCATCATTACCTATGGGTATTGCCTCATTTAATTTGTCACAGTAATCCTTTGAGGCAAGTACAATTACGAAGATCCGGAGAGCCAGAAGGCACAAATTGAAATTATTCATGTGACATTTAGTATGGGATTCTTATGGGAGCTCAAGAAAAATTGTTGGGTTAAGTTTATCAATGTGTCTACAGTGATTTTAATTTTAGGTTATGATCTGCACATCACCCGGATTCTAATTTTGGAATTCAGCCATTTTGTGGCTTTTTGAGGGGGAATAGACAGGTTTGTCAATGGTCATTGAAGCAGTTTACTGTCCAAATCTGAGCAGTACACACCAGTGGTAACGCTAATTCCTTACATTTGTTTAGAACTTCTAGCATTATTGTTCCAGACTTGAGTATTACACGCAAAATTTAGATAGTAAATTTGGTCTATACCAAAATCTTTGAATGAATTATCAACAAACTGTATTGTGTTTTCTTTTCTTTCTGGGGTAGAGTGCCGTGGCATCATAGCTCACAGCGACCTCAAACTCTTGGGCTTAAGAGATCCTCTTATCTCAGTCTCCTGAGTAGCTGGGACTACAGGTGCCCACCACAATTCCCAGCTTGTTTTCTCTTTTCTGAGCATTTTCTTGTGAAATTTAGTATTTGATACATGATTTCAACCATAAATAACATTGTGTGTGTGTGTGTGTGTGTATGGTGTGATTTATTTATTTTTACTGTTTTTCTCTCCACAGGTTGCTAACTATTTTGTTAGTGAAGCCTATTTTGATGCGTACAAGTTATGAATATAATTGGCAATGGGGAGTTGTTATCACATGGTCTGGAATTAAAGGATTTTTTAGCCTACTCCTAGCTCCGGATATTTATAATCTGGCTGAACAAAAAGTAGAAGCACCACATATGGTAGGGAAAATCATGTCTCAAGATTTTTTGTTTTTATTTATTTTATTTATTTTGTAGCATTTGTAAATGTATCCAATAATAACAGTTTTGAATTAGATCTTATTTTATACCTATATGTAATATATATTTTTTGAGACAGAATGTCACTTTGTTGCCCTGACTCGAGTGCTGTGGTGTCATCTTAGCTCACAGCACCGTCAAACTCCTGGGCTCAAGAGGTCCTCCTGACTCAGCTTCCTGGGTGCTGGGACTACAGGTGCCCACCACACCGCCTGGCTACTTTTTCTATTTTTGGTAGAGACAAGGTCTTGCTCTTGTTCCGGCTGGTCTCAAACTTCTGAGCTCAAGGCTCACATGCCTTAGCCTCCTAGAGTGCTGGGATTACAGGCGTGAGCCACCATGCCTGGCCTTCGAATTAGATTTTAAAAATGAATTCTTTTAAGTAGAAAATTTATTTATGTTGACAGTATGAAAGGGGCCAGCAGTCAAGTGGTGGTTATGGACTTGGGTGTTAGGTGAACATGGTTGCATTCCTCACTCTACCATTCACAGGCTGGGCCTTGGGGGAAGTTCACTAGTCTTGCTAAGCCTCAATTTTCAGTTATGGACTGAGATGGTGCATAGTAAAATAACCTGACACAAGTGCTGTTTTTGTATAGCTGTCAGAAAGCATGAAAAATTAATATTGTTACTGAGAGCATTTCTATCCTATAGCTGTTAGAACAAAAAAAAAAAAATGAAACACAAGTAGAGTAAGAGAAGAAAGGTTTTGTAAATATTTGAGGTAAGAATCTAGTTACATTTATGTCTTTAGGGCTAATTCTTAAAAATTAATTTCTTAGAAAATTCTTGCTGAGGACTCCATTATCTATAGTGAAAAACAAAACTGGGTTTCCTTTCTTCTCTTTCTCAAAGCCTTTTCCCATGGGTACCTGGTGGATTTCTGGGCAATCTGATGGTGGTGGCAGCCGTGGTACTGACACTCCAGGCAAGATCCTAAGAACCCAGTGCATCGCTGGCCACTTCTCATATTAGGGTATCTGATCCTTTGTGTCAGTACTTTTGAGCTAGCTAGAGAAGTTGCTAGAAGTCCCCAGGATCAGCCTCCTGTCTTCTCACTTAGATAACCCTCAAACCTGTTTCTGGGAGGGAGAAAGTCTTTTTTTTTTTT
>NW_003852411.1:19520047-19522756 GCF_000181295.1 Otolemur garnettii
AGCAACCTCAAACTCTTGGGCTTAAGCAATTCTCTTGCATCAGCCTCCCACATAGCTGGGACTACAGGCACCCACCACAATGCCTGGCTATTTTTGTTCTTGTTCTTGTAGTTGTCATTGTTGTTTGGCAGGCCCGGGCTGGATTTGAACCCACCAGCTCCAGTGTATATGGCTGGCACCCTAGCTGCTGAGCTATAGGCGCCAAGCCAACTCATTTGAATAATATGAACTTCAGACCACCTGCCCAGCTATCAGGGAATCTGAAAGTGGGTATAAAGAGTTTCCTGATATTATCTGATTTCCAGCCCAGGCCTTTCTGTTCTTCACTATTTTGCTCACGTCCTAGAACCATAGAACCTCTGTAAGTTGACCACCCAAGGGACTGTAACAAATTGGTCAACATACAGAGGTGGTTGACATAAGGAACTAGGCCCACTATACTGATTTGAACACAGGGTGTATGTCTGGTCTATGAAAATTGCATCGGCTTAAGGAGACAGTGAATGCAGGGAGTTTCTGCTATTCTTTCTTTTTGGGAGCAACTGTCAACCTCCATTTTGCATATAGAGAAAGCAAAACAAGAGAGTGGCTTCTATGTATAAAACAATAGGAAAAGAACTCAGGTACACTAACTCCCAAAAGAGGACATGATTTTTTTGATGCAGTAGTATATTCCCTACCAAATTCTTTCCTGAGGATTTATATCTGTGGACATGTCTGGCTATTAATTTTGAGTTCCAGCAAAACTTGTGGTTTTGTAAAGATGTTGAGTCCTTCCATGCTCTAAAGGAAAAGCATAAGAACCAACATTTGAGCTCCTTCAATTCTCATTTATACAAAGAATTGGCCTAAAACCAAATCAGTAAGAAGTTAATTAACATTTGGGTGTCATTTTACACTGTGTCCTAATTCTGTCTGAGGTTAAGAATCCTCTTGGCTGGTTTGGTGCCCGTAGCTCAGCAGTTAGGGCACCAGCCACATGCATGGGGCTGGTGGGTTCGAACCCCACCCCAGCCTGCTAAACAAACAAAGAAATAGCTAGGTGTTGTGGCAGGCACCTGTAGTCCCAGCTGCAAGAGAGGCTGAGGCAAGAGGACCACTTGAGCCCCAGAGTTTGAGGTTACTGTGAGCTGTGACACCACGGCACTCTACCAAGGGCAACATCGTGAGACTCTGTCTCAAACAAATGCTCAAACAAACAAACAAACAAAAAAATCCTCTTGGCTTCACCTTAAGACAGTGGTTCTCAACCTTCCTAATGCCTCCTAATGCTGCAACCCTATAATAGAGTTCCTCATGTTGTGGTGACCCCCCCAACCATAAAATTATTTTCATTGTTACTTCATAACTGTAATTTTTGCTTCTGTTATGAATTGTAATGTAAATATCTGACATGTGGGATGGGTTGTGACCCACAGGTTGAGAACTGCCACAGACCTCTAGAGTCATAATCTGCAGGGAAGGGGCTTGGGAGGCAGTTTAACAAACACTTCTGGTGATTGCTGTTAGCAGTCAAGTTTGGGAGACATTCTCTGGAGAATATATTGCTACTAACTCTATTTTTCAGTGAGGGAGGCTGAGGCTCAGAGTGGTAACTGACCCCAAATCACATAGCTAAAAAATGGCACAGCCATAGCCTATGGCTGCTATGTGGCACCTCTCCATACGCCGCCACAGCTCCCACCTGCTCCTTCAGAGACTCTTTTACAGCTAAGTAGATGCCGGGGGCAGGCACCCCACCCTTCCCCTCCCTGCTGCTGCTGGGCTTTCTTCCCACCCTGTAGGTTTAATAGGCAAGTCTATGACGGCTACCATCTTGCTGTCCTTGCCTCACTGCTGCCCAACCTGGCAACTGTGGAGAGCTCTTCCCTTAGTGTCCCTTATACCCTGATCTTACACAAGGTATTTTTTCCCCTCACTTAGACTGAAAATTAATTTTGGCCTTAGCATATTATTAATGTGTTCATGCAGTATCAACAAAGCAGCCCTTTTGCCTCAACTGACTTATCAGGAGCAGATTCAAAGATGGGGATTAAGACAAAGTTTTGTTGGTGGTTAATTGAACAGCAATCACCTTTGGAGGTCTTATGTAATGTTCTGGTTCTCACTGTTCCTGTGTTCTATTTGCAGTTTATACTCTACGTGCAAGTAATATCCTTACTGACTATGGGAATCAATTCATACATGATGACTTGGTCAGCCAGCACATTAGGTAAAGTATATGAATCATATATGAATTAACTTGGGACAATGATGCAAATAGGTATTGTTGGGAGTTGTGGGATATTTCTTTCAGAGCTCATGGAATTAGTTTAGAAATTATTCATTTTCTTTCTTTCTTTCTTTCTTTTTTTTTTTTTAAGAGGGACAGAGTCTTATTTTGTTGCCCTCGGTAGAGTGCCATTGCATCACACAGCTCACAGCAACCTCCAACTACTGGGCTTAGGCGATTCTCTTGCCTCAATCTCCCAAGTAGTTGGAACTACAGGCACCTGCCACAGTGCCCAGCTATTTTTTTATTGCAGTTTGGCTGGGGCCAGGTTCAAACCTGCCACCCTTGGTATATGGGGCCAGTGCCCTACTCACTGAGCCACAGGCTCAGCCTGAAATTATTCATTTTCATTCACTCATTACATATAGTTGCTGTATTAATTGGGATATTGGTTCAGTCAGTTTAACAAATGAACAGAGGCTTAAACAAAACAGAGG
>NW_003852411.1:19523158-19524799 GCF_000181295.1 Otolemur garnettii
TGCTCTCTAACACCACATCTACCATCCAATAAACTGGAAAGGGGAAATGGGGAGGAGAGGGGTGTTAGCAATGGAGGGTAAGCAGCTTTCTTATAAGAGCACAGTCCAGAAGTTATATACATCATCATCACTCACATTCCATTGGCCAGAACTTAGTCACATGGACACACAGGGCAAAGGAACCTGGGAAATACTGTCTTTTCCCAGCAGGCCATATACTCAGCCAAAACTTGGAGATTCTGTTGGCCAAAGGAAGATGGAAAGAATAGATATTGGGGGACAATCATGAGGCTTTGCCACAATTGCCTATTTCTAAAAGGAATTTGAGACTGCTTATAATAAAATTACATAAATATGATAAAATCATAAATAGATACATTCATAGGGGAATCCAGGGTAAGGTAATCAGTGGCAATAGGGTCAAGGGGGAGAGGAAAGTAGGGGTAAGTGTGGTCCAATAATCCATGACCTGGCCCTCCACTTTCCTGATGCAGAGACCTGATTTTGTCAGGGTATCTAGAAGGGATCAGACTATAGGAGATTTATGCGTATGGGCATACTTTGGAGACATTATGGATTTTGGTTCCCGACACCAAAGTAAGGTGAATATGGCAATAAAGTGAGTGTCCCAGTAAAGCTAAAAGCAGTCACACAAACTTGTCCTAACTCTAACCGGTTACTCTGGTTTTTCCATGCAAGTGATCTCAGGATTTCCTTGCACCATCACGCAACCTTTTTTTGCTTTCCTTTGCAGTCTTCATGATTCACACGTTTCTTTGTTACAGGCTTATGTGTTATTTCCCTCCCAAGACAAATGGCCATGCAAAATGTCATCCAGCATATACAGGAGATGATACAAAACACCATAACCTTATCTAAAACAGAAAAAATTTTGACAAACGTTAATTGGACCTTTGTAGAAGAAAAAACAAAGATTGAATATGAATATATCTTTCCTGTGAGTTGATACTTGGCAAAAAATGGTTTTTTTTTTCTTTAACTTGGTTCGACTCTCTTGTTTTATTCTATTGTACAAAACCTGATTCAGTAACTAAATGTCAGAAAACTGGAAACTGATGGAGATAATTACCAATTTTGCTATTTTGGTGAATGGATGAGTTTACAAGCTGGCAGGTTGAGGGTCAGTCAATGGCCTCAGCCAAGATGATGTTTCTAAAGGTTTAGGTAATAAGTAGTATCTCCCTGTCGAAGTGTTATAAAAAGCAGACAACTGTGGTTTAGAAAGCAGGCAAGCGTAGACAGGTTTGGAGAATTCAGCTTCTAAATCTCCCCAAAGGAATATTTACTTCACCATAATTGAAAGCAATACTTCTTATATGGGAAAACGTTATTCAAATTACACTAGCAATTTATAGGCGTTATCTTAGCAATTTAAGCAATTCTGACAAGAGTTGCTGAAATCTTTTCTCCAATATAGAATCTTCTAGCTCCTAATTATTTTTTACTTATTTTTAAACTTTATCTCTTTATGTCTTAAAACTTAGTATGATGCTACCCACACTAAACGTAATGAGAAGTTCCCCACAGATGAAGTTTTAATTGAAGAAGCCAGATTGCATGTAGCTATAATACAAATGGTTGGTACTATTCATATCATCATCTTAATTTCCTTTTTTTTTT
>NW_003852411.1:19525194-19532317 GCF_000181295.1 Otolemur garnettii
TGTGCTAAACCCTGCAATTTCCCCAAATGTGGGAAGCATGTTCTCATTTGTAAGTGGGGGCTAAGCAAGGGGTATGCATGGTTATACAGAGTGACTTGATGGACACTGGACACTCAGAAGGGGGGAAGGTAGGAAGGAGGTACAGGAGAAATTACCTATGAGGTACAATGTTCACTATTCATATGACAGGTATATTAAAAGCTTAGCTTTCTCCTCTATGCAATTCAGCCATGCAACAAAAAGTCACTGTATCCTCTAAATCTATTTAAGTTAAAAACACACACACACACACACACACAAATACAATAAATTAAAATAAATCTGATGAACCAAAACTTCTCTTAAAATGTTCTAATACCAATATTTCCTATGTTCTACTATAAACATAAGAAAATTACTTGGTAAAATCAAATTTAAATGAACGGATCAAATTGTACATTTTAAATTGGGGGCGATATGTAATATTAAAGTAGAACAAATTGTATTCAATCCAAGTGTCTAAAATACTCATTATGTCCAGAGTTCTTCTTTATTATTCTTCTTTTAAAATCTTACTGTCATTATGGAGAATTCCTAATATACACACGTAAATAGAATAGTGTGATGAACCCCCATGTGCTCATCCTTTAGCCTTACAAATCCACACATGACCTTTCCTGCCCTATCCCCATCCTCACTCAGCCCTCCACCTTCTACACTATTTTGAAACAAATCCTACCTGTCATATCATTTCATCTGTAAATAGATTTTAGTATGGATCTCTAAATGTTAAAGTGTTTTTAAAAACACAGCAAAAATACTGTTAGACCTAAAAATGAATAATCCTTAGTAACATCAAATATTGAGTGAATAATGAAAATTTCAATTATCTCATAAATGTGATAAATGTTTAGTTGCATACTTTATTTTTAACCTGGCAAATCATAACCTCTATGTTTCCTCGATTGGGCTGTCCAACCTGTGGCCTGTGGGCTCCATGCAGATTATATGGGGACTTTTTGCCTATCTGTGGTGATGGATATCACAAAAATTATGCATAGAGTTTTTTTCCCCCCGCTCATCCGCCATTGTTAATGTTTGTGTATTTAATGTGTGGCCCAAGACAACTCTTCGTCTAATGTGGCCCAGAGAAGCCAAAAGCTTGGATGGCCCTGCCAGTTCTCCTTGCTGATGCAATTTTTGCTTATCTGTTTGTTTCTGTCTTTCTGTATCTTATCATATGGAGCTTAAAAAAATCAACACTTTCCAGGTTGCCTCAGGTGACAGGTCAATTTTTCCATCTTTTCATGGCACAGCTGTCTCCCTCCAGCCTCCCCCGGCAGTTTCCTCACTGCTCTTCCAGCTTCCAATAACACCCTTCTCACCGCTGCCCCCGACCCAGGCCCAGAGTTAATGCATCCATGTATTTTAACTTATAGAGACCTCTCCACTATTGGTACTCATTTCTGTTTTAGTTAGCTTCTGCCATGGAACAAGCCATCCCCAAATTTAGAGGCTTAAAACAACAATGGTTTATTATTTTTCATGGTTCTGTGGGCTGGGAACCTGGTGTTGCCTGGGATCAGTCGTGGGTCTGCAGTCATCTCGCAGATCAACTAGGGTCTAGTGGATCTTCACTCACAGGTTTGGCAGTGGAGGCTGGTTGTTTTTTAGGGCACTGTGGTTTTCCTCTGTGTGGCCTATTCTCTTCCAGCAGGCTGGACTGGGCTTCTTCACGGCATGGTGGTCTCTGGGTTCCAATAGGACGAGATGGGAAACTGCAAGGCCTTTTAAGTCCCAGCTCTGAAACCTGAGCAATGTCACTTTTACCCACATCCTATTAATTATAGCCAATCACAGAGCCAGGCCAGGTGCAATGAGTGGAGAAGTAGATTCCACCTCTGGATGGGAGGAGCAACAATGCTAGTTGCAAAGGGGCATGGACACAGGGAGGCAGGATGCGCTGGGGCCATGGTGATAATGACCTACCACGTTTACTCTCTTTGACCAACAATTTCATGGAAGGACTTGCTCCATGCCATATTTGAATGGCTTTCCCAGGAACACCTTCCACTCTGGCATCCTTCCTGCTTTCGGACCCCCTTCCTTTACAGCCTCTTCCATGAAGTCCTTTTTTGCTTTTAACGTGGGTGGGCCTTAGGACAGTTAACTCTGTCTACTGCTTTTACTTTATAGTCTCTCCTTCTTCATTCTCAGCTACACTCATGATTTTAATTGTATCCATGAGTTCTCTTGAAATCTGTACTGTTCCTTCTAAACTTCTTACCACAGCTCTTTAGACTCATGAATCCAGCTGTGGCTCAACATCATCTCCTGGACGATGTATTGTTCCTCAAATCCATGTTGACCTGAGCCCGAGACCTCTGTCGTATTCCTGGTCTCAGTGATGGCCCTATTACTGTGTGATTGCTGGGTCAGACCCCCCTCCCTCAGCTCTATCATTCTTACTTTCAAAATATTTGTTAAATATACCCCTTTCCATCCTGTGTATCTTAATTTGGGCCATCATTATCTTTTGCTTGGATAATATCCTTCAACTCGTCTCTCTCCTTCCTTCCTTCCTTTCTTTCTCTCTTGCTTTCTTTTTTGACAGAGTCTCACTTTGTCACCCTCAATAGAATGCTGTGGCATCCCAGCTCACAGCAACTTCAAACCCTTGGGCTCAAGCCATCCTCTTGCCTCAGCCTCCAGAGTAGCTGGGACTACAGGCCCCTGTCAACAACATCTGGCTATTTTTAGAGACGAGGTCTCACTCTGACTCAGGCTGGTCTTGAACTCGTGAGCTTAGGCAATCCTCCTGCCTTGGCTTCCCAGAGTGCTAGGATTACAGGCATGAACCACCATGCCCAGCCAATATTTCCATTCTCCGATTACAGTGACATACTAAAAGACAGATGTGACTTCACCACCTTCCTGCTTAAAGCCCTGCCCGACTCTTCAGTGCCTCCGTATTCAAATGTGAGCTCCAAAGCACATTTGTTGATAAGGACCGCGTGAAAAAAAAGTTTCTGTGCTCAAACTACTTTGGAAAATGCTGGTTTAAACAATGTTAAACAGGTTTCTTTTGGAACATCTTGTAGAACTTCTCAGAGTTTTTAATATGCTGACATACATTGAGATTCTCCAAGAGGGAATATTGAATGCAATACCTCCTTTTCCCTACCTGGTATGGTTTCTCTGGGGGTGTGGGTTTCAGGTTTATCTCATTAGGATGCATCTATCACAGTCTGAGAAAAGCTCACCCCTGAGATTACATCTAAGTGCAATATTCAAGTTCTTTTAAAGCCTGACCCCTGCCTGCTTTTCTGACTGATTCTCTGCCCCATGACTGGTCATTTACTCCATGCACTCAGCGTAATGTTTCCCATCTCTGTGCATGCACTGCAGGTGCCACTCTCTGCTCACCTTCCTTGCTCTGCGCCCCACTCTCCTTAGTCTTCACCTGGATAATCGTCGTCAGCCTTAAAACTCAAGAAAGTATCATCTTCTCCAATAATTTCTCTCTGACGCCATCTCCACATCAAGTCTGATCGATGCCCTGTACTTAATTTCATCCTCTTGCATTTCCTACACTGTTTTATAATTATATGCATCTAACTTTTAACGTCCCCCACTAGCTGTGAGCTCCTTAAGGCCTTGGATTATACTTCCATTGCTCTAACACAGGGCTTGGGACATTGTAAGCATGAATAAATGCTTATTTAAAGGATGAATAAATAAAAACACATATCATATTAATAAATTATAATTTTCCTGAGCCAGACCTACTTCTGGATGGGCAGGGCTGGAAACACTACAAGTGTTAATAATTGCATTATACCTCAGGGATGAACTTCGGGGACACGACGTTTTTTTGTACTGGGCACCTTGGTGGTGCCTGTGGCTCAAAGGAGTAGGGCGCTGGACCCATATGCCAGAGGTGGTGGGTTCAAACCCAGCCCCCGTCAAAAACTGCAAAAATAAATAAATAAATAAATAAATAAATAAATATATGTATATATACTGCACCTTGCCGCAACCATCATAGAGGCTTACACGATGGAGAAACCCATCAGGTGCCCTCAGATAAGGATAGTCTGGCTGCCAGCATATCCTTTGGAAGGCAGCTTTCGGAGTTTACATGTGTATTATCAAAGCCGTTATTGGTGGATCATTTTTCTGTCTCCTGGTAAAGGAGCTGATGAATGGATGGCCCTCATCTTGACATATAAGTGTAGGGAATTCCCTCCTAGCTTGTAGGGATTGTCATTCTTAAATTGTAAAACTTAAGAAAATATGCTAAATGTAGTGGAGATTGGGGATAATATTTCTAAACAATGAATACACAAGAGTACGTGATCTGTATGTGAGGAAGAAAGTTTAGGCAGTATCCCCAGGAGGTCACTCTAACCTCTGAGTTTAAAGTCAGTGGCATGCAAAGGATGTAATTTTTCTTCTGTTTTTTTTGGGGGGGGAGGATTGACACAAGGATATAGTCTGTCTTTCTCTCTCTTTTTTTTTTTTCAAATCATTTTATTGTTGCAGTTTTTTTTTTTTTTTTTTTGCAGAGGCTGGGTTTGAACCCACCACCTCTGGCATATGGGGCTGGCGCCCTACTCCTTGAGCCACAGGCACCGCCCCTGTCTTTCTCTTTTGATAGTTCTATATGAGGCTGAAATGATTATTCCACTTTGTATTAACATTTTGCACTCTATTCTGCTACTGCACCTACTAAATACCACTTATATTACTGCAGCAAGCTTCTAAGTTTTGTAGAGTTTCATTTTGTATCTCTTGTAGCATTCAGGATTATACTTTGTTAAAAATGAGTATTCAGTAAATATTGAATGTTGAACCGAATAAAATGTATTTCCTACTAGAGCATTTTTTAGAGGGAATATTGAATGTAACATTTTCTTATAATAGTATATTTTCATATGCAGGTTTCAGTAATAATAGTGAGGGTTATGTAAAGGTTAAGAAAAGTGTATTACATTTATGTTTTGATCTTGTGTAATTTTTATGTAAAATTTTATGTTTAGAGTAGCTTTGAAAAACAGTGTACTGATGGAATCCTTGGAGCACAGGCAGCCCGCATATTAATTGGTGCAACCAAAAGCTTTTGCCCCATCCCAGGAAAGTGAGTGTAATACTTCTTTAATTGGTATTTCCAAAGTTGAATGGATAGATGATAAAGAATGAACGAACAAAATTAAATGTCCAGATTGACCAATCAATTATCCATCTATCTTCTGTCTGTCCATTCTTCTGCCCATCCATATATATTTTCCATATTACTTATTTATATTTATTCCCCCCTAAAATTTTATAATCTTGGTGATATTAGGGGATTCTGGAGGAAGATACGACTGCAGTGTAATTAGGTAAGAGATTAGGGGGTCCATAAAAAGGAACCTTCAATTACTATTATAATTATTTTACCTTTATACCATATCCATTAAATTTATGGATAGGGGAGGTATAGAAGCCTAGAGGCTATTATTAGACTGGTCCCTGGGATGGAATAGGCTTTGGAGAAATTGACCCAACTGCTCGTGCTGATAAATGAAATTATGTCTGGTGGGAAAAGCTCAATGTCAGACATTTATTGATATTTGGCCACAATCCTGGCAAACATTAGGTATGGATGGTCCAAGACTTAGTTATAGGGCAGCAGTGATAGGAGATCCTGGCTGGGTGAGTTAATATTTCGGCAGCCTGGTGATCTGTTTGGGAAATCTATCATCCATTCCTGGGGTAAAGTTTGGGAAGGGCTTTCAGGGTCTTGGAGAGGCTTGGCCTAGGCAACCCAGGACAAAAGGAGGCTTGATTCTTAACCGCAAAGAATTGGTCTAGAGAATCTCTACTTACGTTTTACCTTAGGTCAGGAGTGGTTGCAGGGACAGGGGCAGCAGGAGTCTCATGCTGAAAATATCCCCCCATAACCATGTGGGAGATGGCTGGGTGGATACAGAGGCTTGAGACTGAGTGTATTTAGTAGGTTCACATTGAGTATAACTTCTCCTTTTATATTATCCAAAGCGTAACACTTGCTTTTTATTTTAACACACATATATGTTTTTCTCTGTTAGATTCATGAGTATTTATGATGTTTCATCTTATGCAGTAGCCAGAAGTTGGCTTATTAAGTTTAAAAACATTTTAAGTTTCTTGAAATATCCTGAAGAAAACATACCTTTTCTTTTACCTGGGTAAGTATTGTGAACCTTTAATAGCAATATACTTGAAAATGTTGGCCGGGCACAGTGGCTCACGCTTGTAATCCTAGCACTCTGGGAGGCTGAGGCAGGTGGATTGCCTGAGCTCACAAATTTGAGACCATCAGAGCCAGAGCGAGACCCCTATCTCTAAAAATATCCAGGCATTGTGGCAGGCACCTGTAGTCTCAGCTACTCTGGAGGCTGAGGCAGGATCTCTTGAGCCCAAGAGTTGAGATTGCTGTGAGCTATGACATCAGAGCACTCTACCAAGGGCAACAAAATGAGACTTTGTCTCCAAAAAAAGAAAGAAAAAAGAAAATGGGACCATTTCTACATTGTCAGAATAGATTACTTTGATTTTCCTTATAAAAAAACCTAAGGTTATGATTAACTCTTCTGGATTGAGAGGGAGTGAGCAGAGGGCTTGCTGCTTTTTCTTCATACTGCTTTAGCAACTTCATTGACATCTCTCTCAGAGAGTGGGGCAAAAGAAGAAGAGGTTGGTTGTATTTGGATTCTTCAAGTTTTATTTGCCACGTCTTAGGGTCATACTGTGTACTGGGCTGCCTGCACCTTCTGGGTGTAACACATAACAAGGGTGAGGAATACCTAACTGGTGGGATAGCTCTGATTCTGTTTTAAGTTCATCTGTGCCGAATGAAACAACTATGGGTGGTTTTATTAATGTCCATAATCAGAAATGTTGAAAAATGGTCTTAGGAATATCTATAACAAATTTCCCCAAATACCACAAAATACAGATTTTCCTTAACGTGAGTAGACTTTTTATATTGTTATATAAATTGTGACCTTGCATACTTTTTATAGCAAAGACACAAAGTTTTCATACTAATACAAGATGTCAAAACAAGAACATACCAGGGGCGATGCCTGTGGCTCAAAGGAGTAGGGTGCCGGCCCCA
>NW_003852411.1:19532390-19538316 GCF_000181295.1 Otolemur garnettii
AAAAAAAAAAAAAGAACATACCAGGAGTGTTAATGCTGCTAAAAGTTATTTATTTATTTGAAGCAGTGTCTCACTCTGTCGCCCTGGATAGAGTGCCATGGTGTCACAGCTCACAGCAAGCTCAAACTCTTGAGCTCAAGAGATCCTCTTGCCTCAGCCTCCACAGTAGGTGTGACTACTGGCGCCCACCACAACACCAGGCTAGTTTTTTCTATTTTTAGTAGAGATGTGGTCTCCCTCTTGCTCAGATTGGTCTTGATCTACCTGGATTAAAAAATTTTAAGACATTATGTCAGGATAATTGTTGAATAGAATATTTTTTCCCATTCTTAATTTTCTTTCTTTCTTTTTTTTTTTTGTGAGACAGAGTCTCACTTTGTCACCTGTGATAGAGTGCTGTGGTGTCATAGCTCACAGTAACCTCAAAGTCTTGGTTTTAAGTTATTCTCTTGCCTCAGCCTCCCAAGTGGCTGGGACTACCAGGACCTGCCACAATGCCCAGCTATTTTTAGAGATGAGGTTTTGCTTTGGCTCAGGCTGGTCCCAAACATGTGAGCTTAGGCAATCCACTTTCCTAGGCCTCCCAGAGGGTTAGGATTACAGGAGTGAGCCACTATGCCCGGCCCTTTTCTTAATGTTCAACAATGCTAATGTGTCATCCATTTTTCCTTAATTTGTTTATTGTTTAAAAAAATGTATACCACTCCTGATGTAGATTACTAATAACCATATTTTTTTTTTATCTCTCTCCATTATCATTTTTGTATGTAGAAAGTATGCTTTTAATTTTGCTTGCTATTGTTTTATATTATTTATAATCTTTATCCACTTTATTTTGATGATTTGCTTAAAAAATGTTGAACTTCAGTTCTTAAAATTATTATACTTTTTAAGTGATCTGACATTTTATTTGATCTTGTTTTTTTCAGGACTAATAAATTTCTGGTGTTTGTATATCACATTGTATTTTCTGAAGAATTTAAATATGCAGGATATATTATATCTGTGTTGTATATTTATCCTATGATAATACATCTGTGGCCAATGGCAAGAGAGTTAAATGTGTCAACACTGATATCATTAAACTACTATTTTATATTTTTATATGTATTACAAGCAGCATTGAAGGTACTGTCTCAAATAGAAATGTATTCCATGGAAAAAAAATTCAGATATTTTGAATCCCTTTTTGTCATCACATTGAAATACCTTGATACCAGGAGCCATTTGCTATAATAGCTGATGAGATCATGGAATTTTAGTAAGCTTTTTGAATTTTCTGAGTTTAATAACAAAATCAGTATGATAGATCATGAAAGTAGAGAAAATCTCAAAGATCTCTTTAAAGGAGATTTGAAAATCCAGACATGGCTTGGTGCCTGTAGCTCAGCGGCTAAGCTGTCAGCCACATATACCGGGGCTGGCAGGTTTGAACTCAGCCTGGGGCCCTGCCAAACAACAATGACAACTACCAGGACTACCACTGCCACAGAAAAAACACCAGGCTAGTTTTTTCTATTTGTAGTAGAGATGGGGTCTCCCTCTTGCTCAAATTGGTCTTGATCTGCCTGGGTCTTTCTGTAATGATGCAAGAAATAAGTGAATAAAAACAAATAGGTTTGCTAGGTCGTTGGTCATTGTCATGATGTGAGAACTACTTCTTAGGATAAACACTTCGAAGATGACTCATAGCATTATTCTTTCCACGTTTTAGTGTTAATAGTATTGAAATGAACCTCTTTATTGTGATTTTTTTAATGCTTGTTTTTGGCATTCCGACTTCACTATAGATTATACATTTTTAACCAAATGATAATTTTTGATGTTGGAGATTAAAAAGAATTTGGGGGTGCTTCCAAGGGAATACATTAAAGCTCAACTTTTGGAATATAGCTTATTTGTAATTGAGGACTTAATTTCATCAAGTTCCCCTCCACCTCACTGTATAGGTGCTATGAAATGACATATAACCTATATTTTTTTCCCCAAACAGATAATAATTTTGAAAAGGAAATATTTTCAACACCGCTGGAATACTTTGGAGTTTTTAATTATGACGATTGGAATCATTGATGTCTTTTGCATATACTTTGTCAGATTGAGGCCAGACAACTTGCTTCTTATTCAGTTTACAGTAGTAATGGGGTATTTTAGAATAATTAGATTTCTTCCTTTGTTCAAGGTAAGACTTCACATTTTAAAATATTAGGGTTACTTTTCTGCATTGTTTGCTAAAAGGAAACCTCCTTGTTCCGAAGGAAAAGAGGGAAGGAGTTCTTTTTCTGGAATAGAAATAGGACAGAACGCTCCCATGTCCTCTCATGTGGGCCTGTAGTTGCTCTTATACTAGTTTCAAATTAGTATTGAGTGCATGGGATGCTTGTTTTTCCATTCTTGAGATACTCTACTAAGGACAATGTTTTCCAAATCCATCCAGGTAAATACAAAAGATGTAAAATCTCCACCTTTTCATGGCTGAGTAGTATTCCGTGGTATACACATACCACAGATGATTAATCCATTCATGGGTTGATAAGCACATGGGTTGTTTCCACATCTTTGAGATTGTAAACTGAACTGCTGTGAACATTTATGTGTAAATGTCCTTATGGTAAAATGATTTTTTTTCTTCTGGGTAGATACCTAGAAATGGGATTGTGGGATCAAATAGAAGGTCTACTTTAAGGTCTTTGGGGATTCTCCATATTCCTGAATAAATCCTCTTTAAACACCTCTCCCTTTGCCTACCATTTTGCAAGGAGACATGACAGTTAACCAATGTCTCCCCTCTCTGCCCTTGTAATTCCTTCAGTAAGTGCCATCTTCCTTTTCACTTTTTTCTGCCTCATAACCTAGTCCCTCACCATCTGCCTCTGTACACAGCTTTTACTCTGTATGATTCGCTGCATGGCTTTTGAGGAGCAGCGTCACTAGAATTCCTTAAACATTATTCTCCTCACCTCACATGTGAGGAAACTAAGTCATCAAAGACACTAAGTAACTTGTGCAAGGTCCCAGAGCTGGTGAATAGGAGAGCTGGGATTTGAACCCAGGGAGGTTTATATTTAAAATCTTGTTCTTTTAAGTTACTACACTACCTGCTTCCATTTATTAGATTAGAGAGATGGAGAGCTAAGCAGAATCTTAGCTACTTAAAGTTCCTTATCTTACAAGTGAAGAAACTAAAGTGTAGAGAGATGATTTATTCAGTTAGCAACTATTACCCAGGTTGCAGTATCACCTGAAATATGGGAATACAGAGAAAGAGGGGAAAGGCAGTGCTAGAGATGTCCCCCTAAAGCTAACAAAGTCAGTTATTCATTTAGCTTTGATTTCTTCAGGGAGTGGATCTCACACCTGAGCATAGAATCTCCTGGAGGATGAGTCAGAACACTGATTGCTGCCCCCCCCCAACTCCAGAGCTGATTTAGCAGATCTGGGGGTGGGGCCCAAGACTTTGCATTTCTAAGGCGTTTCTATGTGCTGCTGTCTAGAGAAGACACTTTGAGAACTTCTGCTTTAGAGGGTGATTTGTGTCATCAAATTTACAGGCTTCCCCCCTCTCATTATTCCAGGTAATAATACCAATGCTGGTAGAAGTTGTGGATGTACAGATCAAAAAGCGCCTCAACTTGATATATAGTATTACAAAAGGTTATGTCAAAAGTCAAGAAGATGCCAAACTTTTAGTGAAACAAGTTTCTAGCCGTGAATCAATATACCAGGTGAGAAACAAGCACTGGTCATGTGGGAGGAAAACCACAACACTTAGGTGCATTACTTTAAGAGCATTTCTACATGTATTTGGCCACACTGACAAATTCCAGTGGTTGAAGGGGATTTAATTGTTTGTTACATATAAGAGGTGCTGGGCCGAGCGCAGTGGCTCATACCTGTAATCCTAGCACTTGGGAAACAGAGGTAGGTGTATTGCCTGAGCTCACAGGTTCGAGACCAGCATGAGCCAGAGTGAGACTCCCGTCTCTAAACAATAGCCAGGCATTGTTGTGGGCACTTATGGTATCATACTAGAGAGACTGAGGCAACAGGATCACTTGAATCCAAGAGTTTGAGGTTGTTGTGAGCTAAGACACCATAGTACTCTACCAAGTGGGACTATGTCTCAAACAAACAAAAAATAAAAATAAAAAAGAAGTGCTTCAGGGGAGAGGAGTCTCTGATCTTTACTTTTCAGCTAATTATTTATTATCTTCATAACAGAAAATATATGATTTACATATGTACGTATTACAGTTACAGAGCTGAGAAGAGAGTCCCTCTGGCTTTGTAACACTCTAAAAGATAGGAAAAGGCTTTATGCCGGAGTTGAGACTTGAATGACGCTTCAAAGAAAGCTTAGGCCCTAAGTGGAGGGGAAAAAAGGAAAAGAGAACAAAGATTCGACAATGAAAACTTGGAATCCTGGTACTATGCAGTCGGTGAATAATGGTATTTATTTTTCAACATTCAAGACCTTCCTCATTGTCAGGCAGTATGCAATAAGTATCACATGGGAGCACGCAGATGGAGAGAATCACCGTCTAACCAAGCTCCCTCGTACCAGTCTGTGCACTCCAGGCTGCTCTCTGCAATTTAGTAATGTTCCTAAAAGGGCTATTTTACACTTCCTATGTACTTTCTGCTTAAGAATATTCAGTGGCTCTGCGTGGCCTAAAGGGTAAGGCCTTTGAATGTAAATATTACACTTAGGAGAGAACACAGAAAAAAAAATAGCAAAAAATAATCACCCACAATTTTACAACTTGAAAATAATATCAGAAAAAGAAGTAAAACTATCCATCCCAGCTCTTTACCACTACCCAGAGATCCCTAGTAACAATTCTTGTGTTAAATTCTCATTGCTTACCATAATTTTAATATGTACTTAGCGGTTTTTTTTTTTTTTTCCTTTTTGGTAGACACAAAGCCTTGCTATGTTGCCCATGCTGGTATTGCACTCCTGGGCCTTGAGCCATCCTCCCTCTTTGGCTTCCCAAAGTGCTGGGATTATAGTCATGAGCCATCATGCCTGGATAACACATGCATGCACTTAATTCTTGATTTGTTATCTATCAACAGTTTTTATTTTATCTGTCATGAAGCACAAGGAGATTAGAACATTCCTTTCCTTTAATCTTTTCTTTTCCTGCCTGTCTTGCAGAGCTATTATTCTTACAGGGAAAATGTTTATAACATTTACATTCTGTTTTGTAAGTATAATTAAGTCTTCATTCTTTTAAATAAGTGACTATAAATGGAATACAACTTTTAATTTGTTATGATTACATAAATATTTACCCTAGAACCTGTCACTTGATTCAGTTCATAACAAAGGAAATAAGACCAGATGTTATTATAAATTTGCTACTGGAAAGAGATTCTTTTAAATGAAACATTCAGGTCTTTTCCTTCATGGAGACAAAGGAGGCCCGTCTGTTGTCTATGGCAAACGTACCTTGCTCTGTAGACCTGTCTTTCTGTTGTTCTGTAAATCTACCTTTCTCTTCCTCACCTGTGGGGAGGTGGTTGTAGCTACCACCTTCGCACTGTAGCTGTTTATCTTGCTTCTTATTTCAGAATAAATGGATTTAGGCATTAAAAAAATAAATGAAGTGGCTTGGCGCCTGTGGCTCAAGTGGCTAAGGCGCCAGCCACATATACCTAAGGTGGCAGGTTTGAGTGCGGCCGGCCCCCCAGAACAATGATGGCTGCAACCAAAGAAATGGCTGGGCATTGTGGTGGTGGGAGCCTGTGGTCCCAGCTACTTGGGAGGCAGAGGCAGGAGGCTTGCTTGAGCCCAGGAGTTGGAGGTTGCTGTGAGCTGTGATGCCATGGCACTCTACCGAGGGGGGATAGCTTGAGGCTCTGTCTCAAAAAATAAAAAAATAAAATAAATAAACAAATGAAGCATTCAAATGGATTAAGG
>NW_003852411.1:19538762-19549481 GCF_000181295.1 Otolemur garnettii
GCCTCCCAAGTAGCTGGGACCACAGGCGCCCGCCACAACGCCCGGCTATGTTTTGGTTGCAGCCGTCATTGTTGTTTGGCGGGTCCGGGCTGGGGATTCGAACCCGCCACCTTAGGTCTACGTGGCTGGCGCCCTAGCCGGTTGAGCTATAGGCGCCGAGCCTAGCTGCTCTTTCTTAAATTCCATGTGAACCTCTTTTTATTTTCCATTTGATTTATTGCAGTGTTTTTCAGCCTTTTTAATCTCGGTACACTTGAACCTGTAGTTAAGCTTCTATGGCACACTTAAATTATGTTGATCAAAAAAAGCAGTAAAAAAAAAAGGATATAGTGACTGTGCTTTGAACTTCTTTTGAGAATAATTGAATTAATGATCTTTAAAATTTTTTGCAGCACATCTAAGCTCCTCTCATGGCATGCCAGTTGAAAATCACCGATATGTTGTGTTGAATTATGCCTGTAATTTTTTAAATAAGATTCAAAGAGTTATAGTTCTAAAATTATTTTACTTTGGTCTCATCATTAATAGTTTGACTCTCCAAAACCATTTTCTTTGCTTAAACTTGAAGGTGTTTCCCCTCCTCAACGTTGCTGATATGTCTGATTTTACTTTCTTTCTCTCTTTGGAAGCTTTTAACCTTTTCTCATAATCCTTAGAATTCTGGAATTTCACTAGGATATGTATAGGTGTGATGTAAAGACGCTTTCCCCCATATAGTCCTAGGCAGGACCTACAGTCTGAAGATTCCCATCTTTCTTCCTCTTGTTTGTGTTTTCTCCTAACACCCTTTTAAACAGATTTTTGAATTTTTAGAGTTAGTCCCTGTTTCAACTTTGCTCATAACTTTCAACTTTCTGTTCTTTGCAATGAGAATCCCTTAACTTGGTTACTAATTCATCCAGAGTTGTGTTCATTCTGCTGTTCGCTCCATGTATTAAACCGTCTTTTTTTTTTTTGGATAATCACTTTTTGATCTCTACAAATTGCTGTTGCTTCTTTTTTATAGCAACTATTTCTTTTTCTTAAAAAAAAGCAACCCTACTATATATTGTCTCGAATCTCTTTAAGATTCTCTACTTTGCGTGCTTGGAGTTCATTCTCCCATTTCTTGTGTTGGGTTTCTGTCTTTCACTCTGTCCCCCACTTCCCTAATGTTTGGTGATTTGGGTTTATATTACCATATATATAAATAAAGGTCTAAACTGAACAGTATCTGTAGTTGAAAGAAATTTTCTCAGCTCAAAGGAGTAAGGCACTGGCCCCATATACCAGAGGTGGCAGGTTCAAACCCGCCCCCCCCCCAAAAAAAAGAAATTTTCTCAGTCCAAGTGAGACTCCTGATTTCTCTTTTTTATATTTATATTTATATTTTTTTATTTCTCTCTCTCTCTTTTTATTGTTTGGGATTTACTGAGAGTACAAATAATTAGGTTATGATGATTGCATTTGTTAGCTAAAGTCCCTCTTATAATTGTGTCCCGCCCCCAAGAAGATACTCCTAATTTCTAACTTGATGATGAACTTAAATCCTGCTTAACTAAAGCCCTAGATACAGTGATTGTGGGTGTGTACATAAAACCATGGACAGACTGCAGGGGTCCTCAAACTACGGCCTGTGGGCCACATGCACCCGGCCTAGGACATTTATCCAGCCTGCTGGGTGTTTTTGCCGCTGCTGCCTGTCCTGCTTAGCAGCCGACTCGTCTCTGGGGCCCACAGTCTGGCCCTCCAACGGTCTGAGGGACAGTGAACTGGCCCCCTGTTTAAAAAGCTTGAGGACCCCTGTCTGGTTGGGACATCTACTTTTTGTGATGGCAATTTTTTAGCCGAGAATGAGAGGCTCTTTCCTGTCTGAAGTCAGAAGAGGGAAGGAGGCTGTGAAGATGCCTACCCTTACTGGATTGAACGTTCATGTACAACAATTCTATCCTGTTAATTTACTTTGAAGAATGGAGACGAAAAGTGGAAGACCTACTGAAAGGCTTGGTTAATCTGTGTCAGAAAGATGGTAGGAGAAGAGGTTTCAGAAACAAGAAGAAAAGAAAAGGAAAAACCAGAGCCAGTGAGGGGAGGAGTTAAGAATGTGCTTTGAGGACTTTGGGAGAAGATGTGGAAATTTGCTGGCCAGTTGCCTTGATGTGTAAGCGATGAAATAAATTTCCTATAGCATTTTTAAAGGAGACCTGAGGTAAAGGTTTGAATGCCTCTTTGAAATGTGTTTTGTTATCAAACTGGTGTTTATTCTGAAAGTGACTTGGTTCTGGAAACTGGCCTGTGGCAGCTCACTCTCCTTTAGAGAAGTAAACATGGGTATGTCCTTGCTTTCAAAACTGTACTCTCTTTGCAGGCGGAGCTGGTTCCTATGCTTTCTTGTGGAATGTCATTCTACAGCAGCCTTACAGTGTTGTTGTCAGCCTGGTTTGGTACGAAAGAGGTTTAGCTGCTGTCTATGCACCAATACAAGCAGGGCTGGACCATAGTATGTTGGTGCCATAGACAGGCTAGTAATTTGGCACCTTCTCAATATTGATTCAATGTTATTAAGTGAGAAGAAACACTTTAATAAAATCGTACACCTCAATCTTATATTCAAAATAAGAGATTTATTAGATGTGATATTTATCTAAACTGAAACAAAAAACTGAAAAAAGCAACAAAAACTTTGCCTAAACTTTAGATAACAAACCAGTTCTTCCCCGTCCAAAGCACTCTGCCATGCATTATGTGGGTGCAGGGCTTCAGACATCTGTACCTGACAACCTTGAGGAACTGTCAGATGTTTGGTCTCAGAACTGTGGCTGTGGCCAAGTGCAAGCTCCCCAAAGACTCAGTTTCATGAGAAACAGTGCCTGGGGTATAGTGGGCATCTGGCAATACCTTGTATTATATGTATTGTGTTGTATGATTGATTGGACAGAGATTGGTTAGCCCTGGACTGGAGTTACTTCTTCAGTTTTGTAAGCAGTTATCTGGAGGAAACATACACTAATCAACAGCACACTTTCTCATTATTCCACTTGCTTTTGTGCTCCTGATAGACTGGTTCCCAAAATAGCTGCTCATTTGGCTCATTCCCAAGTCAGGCTCTGTCTATGAGAATTTTCCTTGGAACACAGTGGAATACACACTAATCTTTACTGAGAACTATTAGGCACAGCAGGTATGTGAGCTACTGACTATATATAACGTGCATTGCAATTCAGGTCTGAGCTGGGGGAGGCAGCAGAATTGACCCGGAGGGAAGAATTGAACCAAATAGGGTTCCTAAATCTGACTAAGGGAGATTTCCTCTACCATACTTCTTTTTCTCAGAATTTAAAGCCAGAAGTATACTTGGTGTAGTAAGAGATGCATGTTTTTCCTAATTCATTACAGAAAATACATAAAATTTTGGAAACCAACAAACGAGATGCTGTCAGAGAACTAGGTAGGTAGTTGGAGCCGTAGTCCTCAGCCTTTCTGGCACCAGGGAGTGGTTTCATGGAAGACAACTTTTCCATAGATGTGGGGGTCAGGGGGAGATGGAAACAGGACAGGAGGTGAGTTCAGGTAGTAATGCAACTGAAGGTGAGTGGCTGTAAATACAGATGAAGCTTTGCTTTCTTGACCACACTCACCTCCTGCTGGGCAGCCCAGTTCCTGATAGGCCATGGACTGGAATCCTTCCAATTTCATGGAAGACAACTTTTCCACGGATGGGGGTGGAGAGAAGGGATAGGAGGCAGAGCTCAGGAAGTGGTGCTTTGTGGTTCAGTTCCTAACAGGCCACGGAGCACTACCTGTCTGTGCCTGGGGGTTGGCGACCACAGAGAGTATATGATTTCCTGAAGTTATACCTTATTGTTCTATAATTTAATGGAAGGAAGATAAGTCTGTGCTCTCATTCACTTATTTGTTTATGCATTTCATATTGAACGCAGGTAATGGGCCAGGTATGGGAAGCAAAGATGGGTAGACCTTAAAAAGTGAGTCTGTTTTCTAGTCAAAATGTAAAGAACTTGGTCTAATGAATGGGAGTGTTAATTTGGAGATAGTAGGTCAGAATATTTTGGCACTGTCTCAGAAATCCCGTGACCCACTATTTTCATTTTTCATATTGGCAGATTTTTATTTCTATGCTTTTAGAGATTAGGGGCCTAGGAACTGCCATTTTATATTATGTTTTAGATAAGTATAAAACATTACCAAGTTTTCTAGATTCAGTCCTGTAAAAGGGAGTGCCTGCTACCATATGGTTATGGCTACTGATTGTTGAGTGCTTATTATGTCAGGAACTATTAACTGCTTTATCTATATTATCTCATTCAATCCTTATAATTATTATCTGAGTCAAATGGTATTATTAGAGAGGTTGACTTGTTTGAGGCCTTATGGCTAGTAAGTGGTGGACCGGTTCTGTAGCCCAGGTGTATTGATGCTGAAATCTCTTGATCATTGCTACCTTTCACTTTACTGGTCAGCTATTTCCATTAAAAAAATGAGTAAATACCTTCCATATGCTGGGCATTGTGCTCAGTTTTAAGACTGTAAAGATATAACAGATGCAGTTTGAACTTTGACTCACAGTCCATTCCATGACTTCTTGGTTTACTGCGGAAAGATGTGACTTGACCTCAGAAAGACCCACCGGCCAAAGTCCAGGGGCTCTTTCCTTCAGAGGAAAGAAATTTATTTATTCAGTCATTTATTCATTTAATCAACAAAAAAAATACAATATGGAGGATGAAACAGATACGTAAAAAATAGTAATTCTGTAATGTGATGAGTTCCCTAAGAGAGATACGGAGGAGAAGCCCTGGGAATAAGAGGCAGTGATTTTCTCTCAACTGGTGGGGGAGTCAGTTTTCAATGTTCTTCATCTATAAAATGGAGATGAAAGTAACTCTAGTCCTTTCACTCTAGTCCAGGAATTCTCTGGAATAAAAGGATAGTGTGTAAATACTTTGGAAATTTTAAGTCATCATACGAATACTAGTTATTGTGCTTATTGCCCAGGTTGCTTACTGAATTTTATCTGCTTCAGGACTCATAGAGCATGAGGGTCGCGATGTTGTCATTGCTTTGAAGACTAAGCAGGCGATCCGGAATGTGATTTCTAAGGCTCTGAAGAATCTCACCTTCCTTTGGTCAAGAGGCATTATTGATAAACATGAGGGCATTGAGATGAATAAGGTAAGAGAGCAATTTCCCATTATGCTTCATGCCATCAAGTTAACAGCCCAGCCAGCCCTACTACTTTAGCTGGGTATAATGAGGAGGCAGATTGGAAAAAATTGTTTAACCACAGGTGTTAACTCTGAA
The DNA here is from genome assembly GCF_000181295.1 of Otolemur garnettii. Lineage (NCBI taxonomy): Eukaryota > Metazoa > Chordata > Mammalia > Primates > Galagidae > Otolemur > Otolemur garnettii. The sequence goes on from NW_003852411.1 coordinate 19,544,064, forward strand.
ATTGTGCAACACCTTTGATAATGCCAATGGCAACCCATGCTGCCTGATGTACTTCACTAGTCAAAACGACTGGGTTGCAAGTGACAAAAATGAACCTGAGCTAAGCTTGGTTACGAAATGGGATTAGGAGTTTATTAAAAGGATACAGAGTGTCTTATAGAACCCTCAATAGCCAGGCCAAGTGTCCAGGCCTCAGGAAGGGACTTGAACGAGGACCTAGAAAGCTTTCCAGATTCTTCACTTCCTATCAGCATTGTCCTCTGTGGCATCTTCCCCTAGCTCCTTTTGTAGACTCACTAGATTTTTCTGCTTTTCCATCTGCAAAATGGAATATGTACAGCCCAGGCCCACTGATGGTGTCACGTGATCTTTACACGGTATATAGGGGACCAGCCAGTGTGTGTGTGTGCGCGCGCATGTCTGTGTGTGCACCTGTGCTGGTGGGCCCAGGAAAGGGTAGGTTCTAAGAGAAAAGGAGCAGGAAAGATACCCTGATCCATTAGCTAAAAAATGGACTTCTGAAATATTATAAATGTATTTGCAAGAAAATTAGGAACTTGAGGTGAAGGGAAAGCTGTGTTTAGTCCTCTAACTCTTTTACACCTATCATCAAAACTGTATCTGTAGAAAATAAGAATGTTCTTTCTACTCCCATGTAAGGGTCTCCTTCCTAGCATACAGCAGAAGTTCTGATCCTGTGTTCTGTCTGCGTTGCCCCCTGATACACTGTTTCTGGATGTTGTGTGCTCTTCCTTGTCACTGGCACCCCCCAGCCATGGATCGCCATGAGCTGTGTGATTCTAGTCCTTCCCTAGACAAAGTACCCTCTCCGTGACCCCAGAAGGGAAGTGAGTGTGGGCTAGGTCAGCTTTCCCCCCTTAAGGCTCTATCTCTTTTCTTTCTGTAACATCACAGGAGAGGACTAAATGGGTGATATGACTTCTCAACATCTGAGGGAAGAGGAGGGCTACTTTATAGTGTTCTTCAAGTTACACCTCCACATGTATTGTTTCATATTTTCTTTTTCCTTTTATCACTTTGAAAGCTGGATAAAACAATTAAATGCTTGATGCCCATTAATTAAGTAAACCAATAATAGCCCTTGTGAGGAGAGAGTTTTTTCCAACAGGTGTATTCAGAGAGATAATGGGTAAATTGAATCACCCAGCAGTTACTGATTGATTGTTTACTAATTGATTGCTTAAATGCCAGCGAAAGGGATGTAATTATCCATGCCAGCTCATAAGATGGGAAAATCTATTCAATTCAATTGAGTAAAGGTATGTTGGATACCGCTCTGGACTCTTGAGGAAATTGGGATATTTACTACAACACTGGCCCCAAAGTCTGTGAACTGTTCATTGTTCTGTCATTTAATCCTTTATTCATCCAACTAACAAAAGTTATATAATATGAAGGGTGAGACATGTAAGTAGAAATAATAACACTACAATGTAATGTCTTCTGTGATGGAGATATGTAGGTATACGGGAAGAATAAAGAGGATAAAATGATTCTCTCTTACCTTGTGGAGGAAACCAGACAAGGCTTCTCAGAGGCCACAAGGTTGGAACTGTATCCTCCAAAATAAGGACTTAGAGAAGCAAGACATATACATGAAAACAAAATTGTAATCCTAGCACTCTGGGAGGCCAAAGCAGGTGGATTGCATGTGCTCACAGGTTCGAACCAGCCTGAGCAAGAGTGAGACCGCTTCTCTAAAAAAGATAGCCCAGCATTGTGGTGGGTACCTATAGTCCAAGCTACTCTGGAGGCTGAGGCCAGAAAATCAGCCCCAAACAATGAGGTTGCGGTGAGCTATGGCACCATAGCACTCTACTGAGGGTGACAAAGTAAGACTCTGCCTCAAAAAAAAAAAAAGAAAAAAAATTAAAAAAAATCAAAATTGAGAGAAGATGGCATTAAATTGAATAGTAATCAACTGCAAAGTTTAGAAAATTTGACATTAATGTAGGGTAAATGTGTTAAGTAGATAATAGAGATGATAGGTTTGATCTCAGTTAATAAATCAGTGAAAATAGTAATATAGGGGAGAAAAGGGCCAAAAAGCCTATAGGAATTTAAATAAGAGTGAGAGAAGCTGTGAGTCAAAAAAATCAAGGTTAAATTTACCTAACAGTAGTTTATTTAGATTTTCTTAGCTTTTGCCTGCTGTTAGTTTTCTGTTACAGAATCTGATAATCATTATTTTATTTGCTTTTAGGTACTTCTTGGAAAAATAAAAGCACTGAATAACTTTCCAATGGCAATCCCACCCCCTACTCCTGACAAATACCTTCATAATATCATTTGGCTGGAAAATAAAGAAGTTCTCATTGAATTCTTCAAGGTAAAGAGTCTGTCTTCTAGACTGGCTCAGATTTTACTATAATTATTTTCCATTTTTCCATTCCTTAATGCAAGATTAACAGAAAAGCATATTGCAAGTATGAATCCTGCCTGGGCCAATTCAGGTTAAGCCAAAACAGAGGCCCAGCAGAGCCCAGGTTTTGAGCCTAAAGGATGAAGATAGTTTTTCACAATGGCTTGTCTGCTTAGGATGAGATATCTGTGTTTCCTGATTATTCTTAATCTCATTTCATTTTTTGTTGTGGAGTTCTGGACTTTTAGATGCTAACTTTGGAAGAGGTTTTTAAAAATTAAAAAAAATTATTATGATTATTTTTCTTTTTATATGTAAATTATGTAATAGAATTTACTTTTAAATTACTGCACAGCTCAGGCAGATAAAATTAAAACCAACCAAGTGTAGTATGATAGGGGAACAGTGGTATATTCAGGTTCACAGGTGGTCCTAAGTCAGCTGAGTGTTGCTATAGGAATTTGGACTCTTTTTCAACAAATATCTATTGCATATCTTTTATGAACCAGATACTGTTCTATGTTTTGGACAGGGCAGGGAACAAAATAGATGAAGTCCCTACTTTCGTATACCTTATGTTATATGAATGGAAATAGACAACAAACACAGTAAACACCAACACATAAAACCTATAATCTATGAGATTGTGCTAAGTGCTATGGAGAAAATGAGATGGAAAAAAGGGGCAGCTATTTCCTATGAGTGGTAAGGGAAAGATTCTCTAATAAGGTGACACTTGTGATGGAAGTGAGGGAGCAAACCCTGTTGGGAAGAGCCCTCCAGGCAAAGGGAATAGCAGGCACAAGGCCCTGAGACGGAGCGTGCCTGTGTGTTCAAGGAGCATCACAAAGGCCCCCGTGGCAGAAGCAGTGATGGAGGAAGTGGATGAAGTCAGAGCAGTTGCAGGAAGCCTGATGAGCACTATGGCCCTCGGCACTTTTGCATTAGTGGGCCTCTTCCTTTTTTAAAAAGTATTAAAATGATTCCTCATGACTGTGTTAGTACAAAGATGAATATATTAGTATTATATACTAAAACATTTCTCTCTAACTAAAAATCTCCCCTCCTTCTGATTTTAAAAGACATTTAAACATTGTTGTGAGTCCTTAAAAGTATTGTGGACTCTAGGCACTGTACCTACTGATGGCTAATGGGTAACTCAGCCCTCATCTCCATCCCTCCCTGACAGAGACATAAGGAATCTTTTGCAGGTACCCTACCTGCAGATATTCTTTTTGCTTCTGCGCTTTTGCATGTACAGAATCTTCTGCCCTCAATGGTCTTCATCTCATCTGATCCCAGCTATCTAATACTCTATTTTCAGGTCTCAGTTTAGCTAGCCCTTCCTCTGTAAAGTCTCACTGAATAAATAAGACAGGGTCCTGTGACTTTTCCGTATTTTTTATAGGGCATTACGCCATCTCCTCTGTCATAATTATTACACTTCATTGTAAATTTCTGCCCAACGTAACTAAAAATTCTTCTGAAGGCAGGGAATTTGTTTAGCTTATCATTATAACGCATGTCCCAAGTAGGAGCAAGGAAATAAAAGGTTTTCATTCATTAATGTACTCATTCATTCATTAGGTATTTACATCAGTTACTGTACTGTACTAGTTACTGTACTAGGTACTTATCATAAAACCAACAGTTTATTTTGCTTTCCCTTTATTAGTAAAAGTTGATGTGGTATGTGAGAATGTTACAATTTTTTAATAAATCAAGAATCTAGTTTATATTTTTATGCTGCTTGAAAACCATTTTTAGCTTTAAAATCTTATTTATATTTAGAAAAGTAGACTATGATGATTTTGTGTTGACTTTCCTTTTCTCTTCTGTTGTTTTCATCCAGGAAAGAGCCAAACCTGCCTATTTTGACTATGGAGATATCATTTGTAAAGAAGGTGAAATGCCACAAGGAATCTACTTAATTATTTCAGGAATGGCAATTGTAAGTAACTATGAATTTTTCTTACTTAAAATGTATTTTGAAATATGTAACTGTAAAATAGATAAATAGATATTTAGGAACCCAAAAAGTTTAAATGTTAAACTTAATCTCTCTTCCACATGAAATCACTTCTGTTCAAAGTGAACACTCCAGCTGAGAGATTAATACTAATAACACTCAACATCTAAAACATGCTTCCCATTTTACAAAATACTGGCATTGCCATTACTTATTCCTCACAACAATCAGGGGAGGGAGCACTATTTTTTTCAGAATGTTCAAACAAGGAAACCAATAATTGGAGTGGTTTAATTCACCTGAAGGCAAGGAGAGTTTAAGAATGAAGAAGTGGGCTGAAAATTCAGACCCTTCACACAGGTAAGTAGGATGAAGGCTAAAAATATAACTTTTAATCAAATAACAACATGGCAGTAAGTCCTTACCTCTCAATAATAATACTGAAGGTAAATGGACTAAAGTCTCCAATCGAAAGACAGAATGAATGTCTATGGCTGGATGGATGAAAACCCAAGACCTATGTTGTCTATAAGAAGCCCATGTTACCAATAAAGGCACACATAAATTGAAAGTAAAAAGATAGAAAAAATATTCCTTGCAAATAGAAACCAAGAAGAACAGGAGAAGCTATTCTTGTATCAGATAAAATAGATTTCAAGACAAAAACTATAAAAAGAGAAAAAGAATGTCATTATGTATTCATTCAGCAAGAGGACATAACAATTCTAAATATATATGCACTCAATGCTGGAGCACTCAGATATATAAACCAAAAACTATCAGAGCAAAAGAGAGAGAGAGAGATCCCAAGACAATAATAGTTGGAGACCTCAACACTCACTTTCAGCACTAGACAGATCATCCAGCCAGGAAATCAACAACAACAACAACAACAACAAACATAGGATTTAATTGACACTATAGACTAAATGGGCTTAATAGATATTTATAGAACATTTTATGCAGTAGTTATATAATACACATTCTTCTTCTCAACTCATGGATCAACCTATGTGAGGCCACACAACAGATTTTAAAAAGTTCAAATAAACTGAAATCATATCAA
>NW_003852411.1:19549790-19553704 GCF_000181295.1 Otolemur garnettii
AAGAAAAACATCGAAAACTACACAAACACATGGAAATTAAACAATATACTTCCTGAATGACCAGTGGGTCAACGAAGAGATTAAGAAAGAAATTAAGAAATTTCTTGAAAAAAATGAAATTTAAAACACAACATACTCAAACCTATGGGATACAGTAAAAGCAATAATAAGAGAGAAGTTTACAGCAACGAGTGCCTACATCAAAAAAGTAGAAAAGCTTCAAAGAAACAACCTAACCAGGTATCTTAAAGAACTAGAAAAACAGGAGCAAACCAAAGTCAAAATTAGTAGAAGAAATAATAAAGATCAAAGCAGGAATAAATGAAATTGAACAAACAAATACAAAAGATCAACAAAATAAAAATTTGTTTTTTTAAAAAGATAAACAAAATTGACATACCTTTAGCCAGACTAAGAGAAAAAGAGAAAAGACCCAAATAAATAATATCAGAGATGAAAAAGAACACATTGTAACTGGTGCTGCAGAAATTCAAAGGATTGTTAGAGACTACTATGAGCAACTATTAATACGTACCAATAAATTGGAAAACCTAGCAGAAATGATGAATTGCTAGACACATATAGCCCACAAATACTGAACCAGAAAGAAATCCAAAACCTGAATAAACCAATAATAAGTAACAAGCTAGAAGAAGTAATAAAAGTTCTTTTTATCAAAGAAAAGCCCAGGATCTGATGGCTTCACTGCTGAATTCTATCAGACATTCAAAGAAGAACTATTGCCAATCCTACTTAACCTATTTCAAAAAATTGAGGAGAAAATACTCCCAAATTCACTGTATGAGGTCCGTATCACCTTGATACTAAAAGCAGACAGAGACACAACAAAAAAAAGAAAAGCATAAGCCAGTATCACTGATGAACACAGATGCAACAATTTTCAGCAAAATAATAGCAAACCAAATTTAACAACACATTAAAAAGATTATTCATTAGGACCAAGTGGGATTCATCCCCGGGATGCAAGTATTGTTCAATACACATAAATCAATATGATAACACCAAAACAACAGAATGAAGAACAAAAACCATATGACCATTTCAAGAGATGCTGAAAAAGCATTTGATAAAATTCTACATCCCTTAATGATAAAAAGTCTCAAAAACCAGGTATAGAAAGTATAACTGAATACAATAAAAGCCATAGCTAGTACCCTACTGAATGGGGAAAAACTGAAAGCCTTTCTTCTGAGATCTGGAACAAGACAAAGGATGCTCAACTTTCACCACGATACTGAAAGTTCTAGAAAGAGCAGTCAGACAAGAGAAAGAAATAAAGGGCATCCACATCGGAAAGGAAAAAGTCAAATTACCTTTGTTGGCAGATGATATGATTTTATATCTAGAGAAACCTAAAGATTCCACCGAAAACTATTAGAACTGATAAACAAATTTAGTGAAGTTGTAGGATACAAAAGTAATGTACTAAAAATCAGTAGCATTCTATATGCCAACAGCAAACAATCTGAAAAAGAAACCAAGAAAGGAATCCCATTCACAATAGCTACAAAAAACATAAAATGCCTAGGAATAAACTTAACCAAAGAAGTGAAAGATTTCTACAACGAAAACTACAAAACACTGATGAAAGAAATTGAAAAGAACACACAAAAATAAAAAGTTATTCCATGCTCATGGATTGGAAGAATCAATATTGTTAAAATGTCCATACTACCCGAAGCAATCTACAGATTCAATGCAGTCTCCATCAAAATACTAATGGCATTCTTCAGAGTAATACAAACAAAAATTCTAAAATATATATGGAACCACAAAATGCCCAAAGCCAACTTGAGCAAAAGAAGAAAACTGGAAGAATCACCTTACCTGTCTTCACAGTATAGTACAGATCTGTAGAAACCAAAATAGCATGGTACTGGCATAAAAAACAGACGTCTAAACCAATGGAACAGAATAGAGAATCTGTAAATAAATATACACCTCTATATTCAATTTATTTTCAACAAAGTTGCCAAGAATATACATTGGGGAAAGGACAGTCTTTTCAATAAATGGTGCTGGGAGAACTGAATAACCATATGCAAAAGAATGAAACTAAACCTTTATCTCTCACCACATACAAAACTTAAATCAGAATAGATTACTTAAATCTAAGACATGAAATGATGAAATACTAAAAGAAAACATTGGGGAAATGCTCCAGGATATTGGTCTGGGCAATGATTTCTTGAGTGATACCTCAAAAGCACAGGCAGCCAAAGCAAAATTGGGCAAATGGGATCACATCAAGCTAAAAAGCCTCTGCGCGGCAAATGGAACAATCAAAAAAGTAAAGAGGCAACTCACGTAATGGGAGAAAAATACTTGCAAACTACCACCTGACAAGGGATTAATAACTAGAATATATAAGGAGTTCCAACAACTCAATAGGAAAAAAGCAATTTGATTAAAAAGTAGGCAAAAGACCTGAAACATTATATGCACCCTATAATTACATGCAACCACTGTGTATCTATTACGATTGAAAATAAAAAATTTAAAAATGCAGTTTTTAATTGGCCGATGGGACATTTTCATTGACCAGAGAGAGACAGAGAAGGATTTCAGTGGAGTGATGGAGATGAAAATCCTTTTTTATCTGCATATTAGTAGTTTAGTAACTGAATACATGAGTAAACCCCATCTGATGAGCCAAATAAAATTTCTTGATCCTACATGATGGTCATAAAGTGCGTCCTTTTTACAGGAAAGATAATGTATTTGGCTTTCTGATTTTGGAATGGGTATTTCAGACCTTAAAATACCATGGAAATAAACTAATAACTATCGTACTAACACAATATAACACATATTAAGTATCTGGCACTATTTTAAGCACTTTCATTCACTTATTGACTCATTCATTCAATAAATACTTACTTCATTAACACCATGTGGCAGGCACTGTTGATTCGAGGCACTGGATTGACAAAGGAAACAGAAATCTCTGCCTTCTGGGAGTTTATTTTCTAGTGGAAGGATAGAAATTGATGGGGCTATGAAAAATAAGTTAAATATTACAGTATGTTAAAAGTGAAGGAGCTTTGAAGAGGTTAGCTGTAATTTTTAAAAGGGCTGTCAAGAAAGGCAGTGTGTTATGACATTTAATCCTTATAACAACGTTATTTTTTATATGAGAAAACTTATGCACAGAGAGATTAATTCCCTTGGTCCCAACTACACATCCTAGTAGGCCCAAGATGACATTGAACCCATTTAGTTTGCCTCTAGGATCTGTGTGCTTACCCATTAAGCAATACTCCCATTAGCATACTAACACAAATATACTGCTTCCAGTATTGATGAAATATGTCAAATCAAATACCTAAAAGCTGCAACATACCGTATGCGTTCCTTTGGGGAATTTTCTTGCAGTGGCTGGACTAGCTAACCCTACTTTAAACATAAATTTGTTGATACTTTGTCTGAAGGTTATGTTAGTGCTTTGTTGATGCCATAACAAATTACTACAAATTTAGCATCTTTGATTCATTATCTCACAGTTCTGTAGGTCAGAAGTCGCAGCTCAGCTAGCTTCTCTGCTTGAGGCTCACAAGGCTGAAATTAAGGTATCAATCTGTTTTACAGGCTCGTGGGAGGTTGTTGGCAGAATCTAGGAGTTCCCTGTGGCTACAGGCCAGAGTCCTTCATTTTTTGCAGGCTGTCAGCTGGGGACTACCTCGAACTCCTAGAGCTCCTCTTTGGTCCTTGCATGCAGCCTCCCCATCTCAGAACAAGAAAAGGCATGTGGAACATTTCTCTAGCTGCCCCATCTCTTCGGCAGGCTCTTCCGCCTTCCTCTTCACTTTTTTTTTTGAGACTGAGTTTCACTATGTTGCCCTCGGTAGAGGGCCGTGGCGTCACAGCTCACAGCAACCTCAAACTCTTGGGCT
>NW_003852411.1:19553803-19554958 GCF_000181295.1 Otolemur garnettii
CAAACTCTTGGGCTTAAGTGATTCTCTTGCCTCAGCCTCCCAAGTAGCTGGGACTACAGGCACCTGCCACAATGCCTGGCTATTTTTTGTTGCAGTTGTTGTTGTTTTAGCTGGCCTGGACCGGGTTCGAACCTGTCAGCTTCGGTGTGTGTGGCTGGCTCCATAACCACTGTGCTATGGAAGCCAAGCCCTTCTTCTTCACTTTTAAGGCCTCCTGTGATTATAGTGGGTCCACCAGGATAATCTAAGATCATCTCTTGAAGGCCAGCTGATTAGTAACCTTGATTCCACCTGCAAAGTCCCTTTGTAGCAGTACTCTTAGTATTTGATTGAATAACTGACAGGAATCTTGGGGGGACTTCTTTAAAATGCTGTCTACCACAGATGCCATAATCTTTTCTTGGTGTGTAATAAACAGAGCCATTCTTTATTGCTCACAGGTCATTTGAACTGCGTTCAAAATTAGGGCCATTTAAAAATACTCAAAGTCCTTTGGAAGCATGAATGCCTCTAAAAGTCTGAAGGATAGTTGGTAGGAGGGTTCCTGTTTCCTGTCCTCCTGAATAATAAACTTCTTCTTTAATGTACAGCTAAACTTTCTAGAAAATTCCATAATTCATCCCCTTTGATTCTTGAAGCTTCTCCCTAAAATCTGATACCTCTCATCTTTCATGCCTACGAATGGTATTCATGAAGTACCTTGATCATCCTAAGACCTTTTCTTATTGGTATTTCATGGTAATCATTCTTAAGCATTTAAAAGATGGACTAGGCTTTCACGGAAATTGTGGCTTGGTTTGGAAACACATTAATTCATGATACTTGATTATGTGACCACGCAATCAAAAGTTATTTTCCACCTGGGTGATTGCAATAGTTGGTGCCTAGAATAACTCGTTTTGGTAGGATTTTTATATAAAACAGATATATGTAGAAAATTATAAATAGGGGTAATTTACAAATAAATTGGAAATGTATGCTAAAGATTGGAAATAAATCCTTGCCTTGGCTTGACGCCTGTGGCTCAAGTGGCTAAGGCGCCAGCCACATACACCTAAGTAGCGGTTCGAATCCAGCCCGGGCCCACCAAACAACAATGATGGCTGCAACCAAAAAATTGTGGTGGGCGCCTGTGGTCCCAGCTACTTGGGAGGC
>NW_003852411.1:19555323-19556294 GCF_000181295.1 Otolemur garnettii
TTTACAGAGTACTGTACTAGTGGGGACATAATCGGAGAGTTGAGCTGCCTGCTTAAGCGTGAAATTGAATATACTGCCATCTGTGAAACGATTTTACAGGTAAGAAAATGGTTCTGTTGTGGGTAATTATTCATTCCTCGAGTAAAGAAAAGAAAATGCTGGCATTTTTTATCTTATTCAGTTCCCCAACCAGCTATTGGGAGGCAGCACAGTTTTGCTGAGAGAAGGCAGATTTCAGATCTCATATGGCAGGCTCCACTGCATCCTGTCTGTGGGACTGGGAATCAGTTATTTAACCTCCTTAAGTCTTTCTTCTTTTTTTTTTTTTTTAGACAAAGTCTCGAGCTATTGCCCTGGGTAGAGTGCCATGGCGTTGTCATAGCTCACAACAACCTCCAAATCTTAGGCTCAAGCGATCCTCTTGCCTCAGTTTTTCTAATTTTAGTAGAGATAGAGGGTGTCACTCTTGCTCAGGCTGGTCTCGAACTTGTGACCTCAAGCAAATCTACCTGCCTCAGCCTCCCAGAGTGCAAGGATTCCAGGCATGAGCCACTGTGCCTGGCTTAACCTCCTTAAGTCTTAATGTCCTTGCTTATGAAGTAGAGACGATACCTGCCTTTCAATGTCCTAAAGATTATGAAAATACCTTTGTAAAATTCCTGACATGTTTAAGTGTTGAAAAAATGGCTACCATCATGGGAGAAGTGTTGTTTTTTTTTTTTTCTTTTTTTTTGAGACAGAGCCTCAAGCTGTTGCCCTGGGTAAAGTGCTGTGGCATCACAGCTCACAGCAACCTCCAACTCCTGGGCTCAAGCAATTCTCCTGCCTCCACCCCCAAAGTAGGTAGGACTACAGGCAGCTGCCACAACGCCCAGCTATTTTTGTTGCAGCCATCATTGTTGTTTGGTGGGTCCAGGCTGGATTCGAACCCACCAGCGATATTTACAGTATAACATCTGCAACGAATTGTT
>NW_003852411.1:19557252-19560087 GCF_000181295.1 Otolemur garnettii
TCAGGTAAACAGTTTGCCTCTGGAAACAAATACTATACCCACTGTGATAACAAAAATAAGACAAATGTCTATGTCTCAGTTCCTGAAACTCAGGCTCTGGAGCCGTATCCTTCATTGTGCCTATTGACTGACATAAATTTCCCTGGCCTATTGCTTATTTACGTTTTGTATCCCTGCTGTTATCGGTGAACCCGGTCTATTATTAAGGCTACAGTATTAATTGTGTTAGGTCTGTTTTGATATTTCCTAGTCCTCAGTTCCCAGGGTCAGGAATGAGTATTGGTACCAAGCAGATGACAGAGTGATCCCAGATACAAAGCAATCACACAGCGTTTATTGCAAAGAGAAAATCCATCTCAGAGGAAGAGACAGGTCACTTTCTGCAGGTGGAGAAGGCCCGGAGGTCTTAGTACACACCGTCTTTTATACATTCACTAGTTTGTCCCGCCTCTTTCCGGGGTAGGATTTGTTGCCTTTTCCCACGTTTGGGTAACGGAGAGGTTGGGGTTATATAACCGGTTGCATAACAGGTTGAGGTTATATAACATTTTTCTATGCATGCATCTTCCCAGAATCCTTCATGAAAAACTCACTGGGGGTCAAAACCAGGTCAGTCAAGGTCACTAGGAGCTCCTCACTGTGCATCCTTGGGCTGGGAAAAAGTCTCCAGTCACAAATATCTGATCCTATGGTTTCTTTCCTGCATTCCAGTGGGTTTCTGCTTTCTGCCCTTAGCCACACCTACCTCCCTTGCTACCTGTTTGCTCTCTTCCCTAACAATTGGACTGCACATTTAATACCTTAAACGTAGCAAACAACCTTTTTCACAATGCCAGTGCTTTAAAATGGCAGAGTATCATCATTATGCTAGAATTGACAGTTTTTTTCGGAGAGGTAAGATGAAGATTAAATCTGCAAGCGTCTTGTGATCATCTTGTAATTTAGTTCCAAATCAAACTGCTGTGGCCCGGTGTCTTGTTTCAGGCCTGCTTTATCTCCCTGGAGGATTTATATGAAGGCTTTGATGTTTTCTGGCCATCCCTGGAATATAAAATATGGCTAAAGCTTGCTCTCAATACTGCCCATCAGTATTTTGAATCAAGTCTTGCAGATGAGGTAAGTTACATGATTAAAATATGAATGAATTGAATTTTTATCTACAGTCTTTTTTCTTCTTCTTTTTTTTTTTTTTTTTACAAAATGCCTTTTATATTTTTGAGACAAGGACAGCAAGGAGGATTGTGTGTCTCATTTTCTAAGATGAGACGGCTAGAATTTTAACCACTCCCTTTGCCCGACTTCCTACAGGTTTTCAGTCTTCTTGTCACAACCAGTTTTCCCAGGCTATTTGCAATGATCCCTTAAAACAGAAAAACAGTAAATCCAACAAATATTAAATAGGTGTATCCTTCGAGAGCCAAGCATAGCATTAATCAGCGAACACTCAATCTGGTCTGTTAGAGTCTACTCTGCTTTCCTTAACATAAATTTCCTGCCTTCTCAAAACTTTTGTTGAGGTGACTGAGCCTCTTCCAACCTCCCTCTGGAGAGTAGTGGTTCAAATTTGTTCCCTGGACTGGGACAGTTTACAATCCCACATTTGCATCCTGTTTCATAATTGTTCCAAACCCTGTTATGAGTCAGGAAGTGAGTTAGGAAGTGACAGACCTAAAGTTTCTAATATTCACTGAATTAAGAAGCTGGATATAAACACTGGAATTGAAAAATGAGTATGTCATACAAACCAGTGGTTTTTTGTTTTCTTTTTTTAACTATGTGGCAGTAATGACTTTTAGAAAAATGTAAGTAGAGGGGTAAGAAGATTGAAACTCTTCCTTTCACCTTGCCTCTTCCTGAGAAGTAGGACAAATTCAGGGTCTTCTATGGAACTCCAGAGTAGAGAATTAGGACCAAGGAGGTGAAACTATATGGAGTCAGAGTTGACACAATAATAAGGTGAATGCCCTCTACAATTTTTTTTTTTAAATTCACAAGCAACACATTCATTATGTAATGAGATACTACAGATACAAAACATCAAAAGAGAATAACCTTTTACCCCCAATTTCGCTCCTCAGAGAATCTCTATTTAATACTTTGTTCTATTTCACTCCAGTGTTTTCCTATAAAGAACTGGACAAGACTTTTTAGAACACCTGGGCACTGATAAGATTGTGTCACAGGACTCAAAATGTCTAGACATCTAAAATAGCTCATGTTTTAGATTTTCTGGTTGCAAAATTCTAGATAAATTTGCTATTTTCTTATGTTTCTGGTGCGTGAGTTGTGCTGATGCCCTCAGCAAGTGATCATTTGATTTGCCTGTCAGTGACTGAGATTCAACTGGCTTGTGTAATTGTTTAGATGGCCCCTGTCAGGACACTGTCCAGGAGATTCCTACCATTGACTGACCTCTAAGCTCCTGTGTTAGAGTGTGGGTAGTGCTACGACAAAGTACCACAAAGGAGGTGGCGTAAACAACAGAAAATTACTGTCTCACAGTCCTGGGGGCTAGAAATCTGAAATCAGGGCGTTGGCAGTGTTAGTTCCTAGTGAGGGGCTGTGAGAGAGAATTGGGTCCAGGAGTCCCTCCTTGGCTTGTAAAATGGCTGCCTTCCCCTTCACATGCTATTCACCCTGTATGCAAATCTGTGTCCAAATTTCCCCTTTTTATAGTCCTTTGAAATAGGGGTACACCCTTCTCTGGTATGACTTCATCTTAACTAGTTGCATTGGCAATGACCCTGTATCATATAAGGGCACATCCTGAGATAGTGTGAGTTAGGACTTCAGTGTAAGAATTTGGAGTGGGGGCTCAGCGCCTGTGGCTCAAGC
>NW_003852411.1:19560357-19565421 GCF_000181295.1 Otolemur garnettii
GTGGGGAGGGCACTATTCAACCTCTAACAACTTCAGTTCTTTTTTTTTCTTTTGAGACAGGGTCTCACTCTGTTGCCCTGGGTTGAGTGCAGTGGCATCATAGCTCACAGTGACCTCAAACTCTTGGGCTCAAGCCATGACCTGGCCACAGACTCCCAAGTAGCCTTGGCCTCCAGTTCTAAAGCTGATGATTCTGAGCCTTGAAGTGTAGCTCCGACTTGAAGCCTTGCTTTGTTTTGTGTTTGCTTTCTGTTATTGTTTGCTCACTTGTCAAGTGGGATGTTTTCTTACTGCTGGGTATAACCTCTGAATCTTTAGGACTCTGTTTCTTGCGCAAACAGAAATCTGCTGAGGCATAGCTGACCACCCTGCTGTGGCTGACTGAGAGCTCACAGATCAAGGTCATGACACAATGACAACATGAAAGCGTGGATGTCCCAAACTCCACAGAGGCCTTTCTGAACTCTAAATAAATTCTGTCTGTTGGTACCAGGGTCCATGTGCCTTCTGATATCTTCAAAGGATCTAGCTAGATCAGTGAATCTGTTTTATTCTTGATGCCATGTGTCAGTATGATATGTGGAAAAAAATGTAATTTTATTACAGGACTTAACGTTCCAGAAGTGTGTGCAGTTCAATCATGCCTATGTGGAGACTTTATCAAGCTATAATGAAATGACTATTAATAATGTGACCATGAAATTTGTTATTATTGTGTATGGCAGTGTAATTGATATGAAGACAGAGGAACCATATCTTGCACCTTGCATTTTACCTGATACCTGCGAGCAGGTAAAGAATATAATTTCTAGAGTTTTTTGCTTTTTATGTGCCCTGTAATTGACTTCAAAAGTCAATATCTGACCACCTTAAGAAGAAATTTAACCTGGAAAGACCCTGTGGTTCTTAGCTGCCTTAAATAAAACAGTAAAATGTACCCAGGGATTCTGTATGCTATAGTAGAGGTGCCCTACACAAGGGTGTTGCCAAGGGGCAAGGGGGCTGGAATCTGCCTGCTTTCTGCATGCCAACCCGTTTGCCCTGATGTGGAGCTGACCCTTCCCAGAGGAAGGATGGGAGGTAGTGCAATTTTCCTAGTTCACATCAAGGCACTGATGTTGTATTCTAGGTGGCTCTGGAAGTATCTGCACTGGCTGATAGGAAGAGAGCTGCATAGGACCCATGTCACTTTGTTGCTACGTTAGGGACTGTGGGTACAATTTGATAGTAGGCCCTGGGTCCTGGGCCACATTATTTCATGCTTCTGAAAGGAAGGGTAAGTGTGAGCCTAGGATATAGTAGGGGATGGGGAAGTTAAAAGTAAGGTCCTTAATGGGCCAACCCACCTGCTGTTGGCTCACAAGGGTGACAGATGGGTGAGACCAGGAATGGGGAGTACCAAGAGGCTGGAACAAGAGCTGGACATCTGTCTAAGCTGACAGTAGTCTCTCCCCTTTCTGCTGGTTCAGACTGTGAAAAGGCATTCATTAAATGAAACTTTATGTGCAGGAAATGTTGGTAAACATAAAAAGTGAATTTGCCTCTTCAATAACATCCTCAGTTTGTCTTTTTCAATAATTCAGAGGATGAGAGTAATTTAAATATTTTTAAAGGAAAATGAAAATCTCTTTAGGTTTGAAATGACGGGTGGAGGTAAGAGGCGGGGGTGGGGGGGCAACAGGAACAAAACGTGCAGTTCAGTGCCTTAAGAGACCAGGGTTTGGAGTCAGGCAGACTTGGACTTAAAACGTGACTGCGGTTCCTACCAGGGGCAAGAGCACAGGGGAGCCACTTAACCTGTCAGACCCTCCGTTTCCTCTGTAGTAAGACAGGCCAATGGCAGCAGCCATCTTACCAGATTATTATGAGGACTAAGTGAGGTAATATGTTGTATCTAGACGTGGGAGCTAGAATAATTATTACTTGTTTCCCCCTGGCCTTCTGGGAGCCAGATTTTGTGGCATGCAGAACAAAAGCTCTAAGGTCCTGCCATCCTGGGGAGGCCAGGTCTTGAGCCCTCGGGCATCAGTGCGGGAGCAAAAGCAACTCGTCCCATGCTGCCGATTCCTTGCTTTCCAAACTGGGAATTTCCCGGCTAGTTCCAAGAGAGGTATAGAAATTTCCTCTCTGGCGTCTGTAAGTATGTGACAATTTGCTGGTCTGAGACTTCCCGAAACAACGTCAGAGAGGATTTGAAATAAAAAGACAGAATGGGGGTTGAAGACTCAGTTCCATGCGTTGGTTTATTTCTTAAATTCTTTGGAAAGGTAGCTGAGAAGCAGCTATCTTAGAGATCAAAGAATGCTTTTTGACTAGTTTTGATCTTTTTTTCCTTTAGATTCAGGGAACTTCTGATTTAAGCAAGCTGCTGGTAATCCTAGCATCTGAGCCTGCCAAAACTATTGATAACACCATGGGTAAGGGATTTCCCTTTAGTGGGAGAAAAACCATGAAGAGGGAGCTTCAGTGCATGAAACACTCATTTAATTCTGTGAAAGTGATTTGCAAGGGTATCATGTGAGCTCATCATTAGCCCTTGTCTTTGGGCCCACCCTGGCTGCCACATTGCTTTTGGGAATCTTACCAGAGACTTGCAGACCCTGAAATCCTTTCCCTCCTGTGTCCCTCCCTCCACACATGTGACAGGGGAGAGAGCAGCTTCTATGCTGCGCTCTGTACCTGCCCTGGTAGGCTGGGGCCACATAATACTGCTAGGGGCAGTGCAGGAAGTGGGCAGGGGGAGTCTCTCTCACAGTGAGCCCTGGTTTGTTCCCTGCAAGGGAATATGAAACCTGACCCATACCCACTGGATATTCCAGACCACAGTCACAGCTCTGAATGTGTATCAGCACCCCATTGCATGCGTCATGGGGCTAGGCATTATACAAAGAAGCTGAATAAGAAGGTCTTGTCTACAGAAAACACACTCAACATCTTTCATTTCATGCTCAGACCTGGTTTCTCAAGCCCAACGTCAACATTCTCCCAGCTGTCCCAGCTTGAATCCCCAGTCACCCTTGCTTTGGAACTTGAGTCTGTCCCATCCCCGTTGTTTACAATTAATGCAATCCACCAGCTTAGATATTTCACAATTATTAATGAATTGAGAATTTGGAGCGAGAACTTAAATGACTTTGAATTCGATGCAAAAGTGAGATTTTATCAATATTTTCTATCTCGCTGTTTCTCATTTGCCTAATTTTTATAAAATGCAGCCCCACTGTGTGCTGGGCGCTATGCCAAGTGCTAGCTGGTGAATAAACCAGACAAGATTTCTGTCCTTCTGAGGAGGACAGACATGAAATAAGTAATTATGCTTTTCCCTTAGCAGCAATTTGAACCTCGGACACTCTTATGCCTCTTTCCACCCCCTGTTCTGGGATTATATGTGGCATCATGACTTAGGGAACTCCCTGTGCTCCTGGCTCCCAGTTGGCTAGCACCCAGATAACCATTTCTCCAGCCCACAGAGTCTTATTTGATCTGCTGCTCTGCTGCTTCTGAACCACTCTGGGGGCACAGGAGTCTATGGGAAGGCTGGGAGCTCAAGGCCTACTGCCTGTACCTTTGGGGCACCCTGAGGACTACTGAGTCACAGATTATTATTATTTTTTTTTTTATTAAATCATAGCTGTGAACATTAATGCAATCACGGGGTACAGTGTGGTGTTTTCATATACATTTTGAAATACTCTCATCAAACTGGTTAACATAGCCTTCATGTCCTGAGTCACAGATTATAAGCACTGCTCACAAGCAGGACTCAGGCCCTGACTGTTTCTGGGCTTATAGGTCTCTCTCCATCAGGACCTCAGGAATCATCTTTGGACTGAAGGAGACACTTCATTCTGTATTCCCCAATTTGTTTGAGACAAAAGTCACAAATGGTACAACCATGGACTGGATCGAGGCCATTATGCTGGGTTTGGCCCCCACACACATTTTCTCTTAAAAATTATAAATTAGTTGCCAAGTAGAAACGCAAAGAAGTTTCACATTTTAAAAAAGCAGATGTTGAGGTTTTCATGAATGATGAGGTCTACCAACACTCAGCCCTTGTTCCTGTATGTGGTGACACTTAGATAGAGCTGACTAACATCTGGCTTCTATAGAGAGAGTAGATGCTCTCCAGTTCGCTGCAGTCTGCACCCCTCCCTCTTGTCTTTATCCAGCCCACTTTAATTGTGCATGGTAGGGTTCCAGTTGTGACTCCTAGCTGGCTACAAATGCTTATCTAAGAGTTGCCTTGGGGCACACATTAAACACACAAACACTAACAAAAGCCGATAAGGAAAGAAAGGTCTGTGTATAATTTTTGTGATACCCACCACCACATTCATAGGTAGCACGGGCCACATTTGGACACCCCTGGACCGTGATCTGTCTCTTCTCATCCGAGTTTGTCAGCCCTTGTATCAGACTTTTGGGAGCCTATTACAAACCTTCCCTTCTGAGGGAAGAAAGTAAAGTGCCTGTATGAACTTCGGAAGAGAAAAGGAAGGCTTTGGGGGGAGAAAGCAAACTGGTATTTCAAAACATTCTTTTGTTGCCTTTGCTCTTAATTCCTAACTCACTTTTTCTGTTGAATTCATGCATTTGCTTAACATCAGCCAAACTTAATCTTCGGGGAACCAAGAAAGAATATAACTGGAAGAGAAAAGATGAGGTATGAAACTTGGCACTTTGATTAGTTTTTTCTTATTTTGACTATTAAACTATTAAAGACAGTTAATGTAAATTGTAAGGCCAAGTAGCAAAATGTGGGTGGTGAGAGAACAGACTCCTAGCTGTGACTCAGTAATTTGGACCAATGGAGATCAAGCTTACCTGTGTTACTTAAACATTAAAATTACAGAATATTTCTGAAAGATGTGATTTGCCCCCACCTATATTCTTCCCTCCTCTTTCCCTGGTATTTGGTTCAAAGAGTAGGGATCTGTGGGATGAAGGACAGGGAGGGACACATGTCATGCTCACATTCGGACACTGGTGTCTACCTGTCCTTCTCCCTCCGGGGTGGGCGTCTCCGGGGGACATGTGGAGCCTCAGGCTGCTCACAGGTAT
>NW_003852411.1:19566720-19567579 GCF_000181295.1 Otolemur garnettii
GATGAGCTGTAGAGACGTCCTTGTAATTAATTTGCATCTCTTGAAACCCTTAATAGGCGATCTTTTAGGAGGAATGCTTCTGATAATAAAATGGAAACTTTCTAATAAGTTCTCTGGTTCTTATTTAACAGGTAAGACAGTTTCCCTGAAATGTTCATAGTCTAATATTTTACTTTTGACTTTTCTTTCATAGTTGGAAACTAAATACCATTTTAGAAAATGGTATGTATGATACAAATACCATGTGTGAAGACAGGTTAAAGACCAAGCTCATCTCCTGGCTCAAATGCTGAACAATTATCTGGCATGGAGTTTAACCAGAAGCTGCTCAAACAATTTACTGCTGCATTTATTTTGTAAACAATTGATGGACTGCTGAAAAAAAATTTTTCATTTTAAGTAGTTACATTATACTGGAGATGTTAACAAAATTTTCAGGATCATAGAAGATAGAGCAAAACTCACAGCCTACCAAATGAAGCTCTGTTTCCAGGAGAGAGCAAGTTGTAACAAAGTACATTATTGAAAAGTGTGGTACAATTAATGCCTTAAGCTGTCTAAAGCATTAAGTGCTTTTTGTTGCGAAACTGCTATACTTAGTGCCTCCCTAATATTTTTTAGAGTACAGTTGTTCTCCTTTCTCTAATGCAATAAATATTGAAAAATGAAACTACATTCCACCACCTTAGTTGCTGAAAGCAAAATTTAGGAGAACTAACATTCTTATACTGCACAACACTGTTTGATGTCATTTTTCATTTTAAGAAGTCAAATAAAGTTGAATTTGATGGCTGTTCATTAGTTAGAATCCATTATTTCTTTTCATCTCTATAAGACTTTGAAAGAATACATGCTTGGG
>NW_003852411.1:19567791-19571497 GCF_000181295.1 Otolemur garnettii
TCACAGCAACCTCAAACTTTTGGGCTCAAGCAATCCTCTTGCCTCAGCCTCCCAAGTAGTTGGGACTACAGGTGCCCACCTATTTTTATTTATTTATTTTTATTAGAGACAGGATCTTGCTGTTGCTTAGGCTGGTCTTGAACTCGTGAGCTCAAGCGATCTGCTTGCCTCAGCCTCCCAGAGTGCTAGGATTACAGGTGTGAGCCACTGTGCCCAGCCACATGCTATATTTTAAAATGTACTTAGGATTGCTTCTACTTTGGAAATGGTATTCATTATGTAATATTTTACATTTGGAAAAGAACACTTGTACAAGTTCTCAGAGCTTTGTGGCTCCTTTGTGACAGATCAGAATTCGATTTGAGGTTGTGATTCCTTTTCCCTTAAGTTCTTCAGTGTTTTATACTGACATCTTCCATGCAGGTGTAGATAAAGCCAAATAAAACACCAAGGCTGAATGGGTAATGGGAGGGGCGGGGCAATAGATTTATTGAGGTGGGGGAAAAAGTTGATGAATTCAAGGATTCATAGCTTCGAAGGTAAATGTTCCACTGGTGTATAAACATGAGACTCAAGTTTAAGTGAGTAATGTTGGAGACTTAAACTGCAAACTGTTAAGTCGAAGCCAGACTCTCCGTGAGATAGACCGGAAAAGGGAAATATCAAAGCGAACAGTGAGAAACCTGACAGAGAAGAGAAGTGACAGAAGATAGAAAAGCGAAGGAACTGTCTGACGTGTGCTAGAAGAGGACAGATGGTATTAGTGGTATAAGGGCAAAATATATTGAGCTGAGGAAGAGTGAAAGCAGGCCAGCTCTCTTTGTCTGTCAGAGCAGCATTCCCTAGACTATTGCATAACCTGGAATTCCCATCTACATGCTCAACCTTCTTTGTGTCATCTTCAAGGACACTAAGGTTTAATGACATTATGGTGCATGTTTGACATTATTCTACTCAGAGGCTTTCACTCTATCAGATGCTATGGAATGAATGTTTTTGTCTCCCCCAAATTTATGTTGAAGCCAAACTCCCAATGTCATTGTATTTGAATGGGCCTTTGAGAGGTAAGTAGGTCATGAGGGTGGACCCCTCAAGAATGGGGTTAGCGCCCTTATAAGAGACATGAGAGATGATCTCTCTTGGCCACATGAAGATACAATGAGAAGGCAGCTAACTCTAAGCCAGAAAGCCGGTCCTCACAAAATGCTGATTTATACCAGTGCCTTGATTTTGGACTTCTCAGCTTCTGGAACTGTGATACATGTATATTTATTGTTTAGACCACCAGTCTATGGTATTTTTGTTATAGCAGCCCCAGCAGACTAAGACACCATGAGTGGGACACCTTTTTTTAAACATACAACTTATTAGCACAGTGTAATTAAAGTCTGAGAGACCATTAGTTCAGAGTAGCAAAAAGCACACATGTACCCTCAAGGTTTGTATTCCTACTTGTAGCAATCCCGTTAAGGCATTAGTTTAGAGAGCTCTTTACACCAGAGATCACAACATCATAGGAAGCATCCTAAGATCCTGGCATATAATTTGATGGAGCGAAGTGGGCCATGTGTAGGTGGTAAAATCACATGTTTTTCAGCTGCTCTTCCATTTTCATTGTAGGAGAGCTTATGATATCTGTCTTTAGAGAAAAGTACTAATGACAATCCCAGCAAAAAGGAAGGCTCTGCCTGTCAGGACATGAGTCTAAACTGGTACTTCAAAATGTGACAACAAAATTCTCTGATTCAGTTTTAACAAAAATTTTATTTGTCGAACCCTAAAAAGCAAAATCCAGAAAATAGCAACCCACTGTAAGAACAACTGTATAATAAAACATTTTTGAGCATCATCTCCCCTCTGCACAAGGTGTGCCCTTTCACATACACATCGTTAGGAGCAGACTGGCACAAGGAAACACTGCAAAAGGCACATGGCACTTGCTGGGGTTGCTCACACCTCTGTTGCACCTCCTTGGCAGGCAAGAGGAGTCTGTTCTGCAGTTTCCCTCTTCTGATAGTTTACTGCCCTTTTTTTTTTTTTATAGAAAAATATTTAAAGGTCCCTTTTCTTGTTCTTCCCACTTTAGATATCTATTAGAAAAGTACAGAATTTAAAAGTGCTATGATCAAAATACTGAATGTTAAAGAACACCTGGGTTACTCTATGTTCCTGGGTTATATACTTGGATGTTTACGGAGGAAGTTGAACCTCGAGTCTATTGCCCTTCAAAACAAGTAAAAGAAGAGAGGGTTTTATTAGGGCAGCTGAAAGAATTGATCTTCGTTCTGTGATGGCACAAAGCAAGACTTCTTAACCATCAACTGATATTCCCTCATTGATGGCAAACCCTGCAGAGATCCAACATGATCTGAGTCTCAAATATGGAACATATTTCAAAGACAGCCAGCAGAGCTGATGTATGAGCAGAACAGAGTGCTGGTGAGGGCAGAGAATAAAGAATCCCAAGAAATTTTTAGTGCCATTTTCATTTAATAAGCCAGTAGTGTAGCAACCTAAAGACCTTGGCTATGATCACATCAGGACGTGTTTAGGGAGCTGCTGGAAAACATGATTGGCAGCTGACATCCTCTGGCTCACTGTACTATGCGAGCAGCTCTGGCACCAAATTCTGGAGACTTAAGGCTGGGGTGTGTAGCGGAGGTATTTCTTGCCAGATGGAAGCTCTTTGGTGAAGACTCCTTTAGGGAAAAGTTTTTTGGCTTCCTCTTCAGGGATGTTTGGGAGGACCATCACACTACCTCCTTCCTGTTGAAAGACATGGAAGTGGTGAGATTTAACTTTACAGTGGAGCTTAAAGGTCTTTAAGAATTCAAAAAGTAGCTACAAGTCTCTCCTTTCTGAAGAATTTTGCTTCACAAGTTGATCTTTGATACTTTTGAGAGGTTAAGTATTTCACCATCTTGAGAAACAGTCCAGCTTTAAACCCAACAATGGCTTCCCACACACTCTACCTTTCCACTCCCAGCACTATCATGGCCTCAGGCCCTGTGTTGAATATCCTCCTTCCCCCCACCTCCTGAGGCTCTTTTCCAGGCACACTGGCTTTATTTTTCTTTTTTGTTTTTGAGACAGAGTCTCCCTCTGTTACCAGGGATAGAGTCCAGAGGTGTCATGACAGCTCACCATAACCTCAAAGGTGAGGATCCTGGGCACAAGTGATCCTCCTGCATCAGCCTCCTGAGTAGCTGGCACTACAGGCATGTGCCACCACACCCAGCTAATTCTGTAGAGATGAGGTCTTGCTATGTTCCCTAGGTCTTGAACTCCCGGCCTCAAGTGATCCTCCAGTCTTAGCCTCCCAAAGTACTAGGATTACAGGTGTGAGCCACTGCAACTGGCCTTGGCTTTCTGCTAATTGTTGAACATGCTAAGCTCACTTGCAGGTCAAGCTTCTTCTGGCCTACAGTGCTTTCCCCAGATAGGCATGACTTGGTCATATGGTTTCTTCACTCATTCCCAAAGGTCCCTTCAGAGA
This sequence comes from Otolemur garnettii, assembly GCF_000181295.1. Lineage (NCBI taxonomy): Eukaryota > Metazoa > Chordata > Mammalia > Primates > Galagidae > Otolemur > Otolemur garnettii. The sequence goes on from NW_003852411.1 coordinate 19,571,288, forward strand.
AAGGCATTCCTGGGCAACCACACATAAAACCAACTCTTCGGCTCAGCGCCTGTGGTTCAACCAGTTAAGGCGCCAGCCACATATACCTGAGCTGGTGGGTTCGAATCCAGACTGGACCTGCCAAACAACAATGACGGTTGCAACCAAAAAAATAGCCAGGCGTTGTGGCAGGCGCCTGTAGTCCCAGGTACTTGGGAGGCTGAGGCAGGA
>NW_003852411.1:19573134-19586194 GCF_000181295.1 Otolemur garnettii
AAACTCTTGGGCTTAAGAGATTCTCTTGCTTCAGCCTCCCAAGTATCTGACTACAGGTGCCTGCCACAACTCTGGGCTATTTTTTTGGTTGCAGTTGTCATTGTTGTTGAGTGGGCCCGGGCTGGGTTCGAACCCACCAGCCTCAGTGTATGTGGCTGGCGCCCTACTCACTGAGCTACAGGCACTGAGCCAATACACTAATAGTTTTATAGTCATGATTTAAGAAAAATGGCCAATTGAGGCTTTATGGTAAATATCTTGCCATTAGGAAAGGATTAAATTTTTTTTTAAAATTTTACATTAGGAAAGGAATTATTCTAACCAATTAATTTGTCCAAATTATCTAAAAGTTAGAAAACAACATGGAGAGTTTATGATTTATACAAAAGTGTTAAAGATCTTGAAAAGGGCCTCCCAACAAATCTTAAACTCAGCCACAATGAAAAACCCTCCCAGTGTACTTGGGTGTCAAAAACAGAGCATAATACAGACTTCAAAGGCAGGTATTTAGAGACTGTCCCTTCAGGCCTTCCAGGTAAATGGAATATCTGCCTTTTTAGCATCTTTACCTTCCAATCAGCTGGTGTGGCAACCAGCTTCTCTGCTGTCAGCTGGAGAGAGGTAACTACTCTGAGAATCTCATCAAAGTTCCTGCCGGTGGTAGCTGGATAGAGGATAGACAGCTTCAGTGTCTTATCAGGACCAAAAATAAACACCTGCAAAGCACAAACAGGCATACACAGGAAGCGTTCTTTGAGTGTTTTTGGTATTAAAGATGCTTGGAAAGCTCTGCAGTCATTAGCAATGTTCAAGATTGTCAAAACAAAACAAAGCATCTTAAAGTATACACCAAACTGGGGCAGCTAGAATATAGATAATTTTCTTCTCCATGTTCTTTTTCTAAAGTTAGAAGGGAATCATATTTGATTTTGGCTGTCCCGTTAGTAAAAGTGATATGCAAATTTAATCCAAGAAAGGCCCCAGAAAGGTTCTATATGGGGGGGGGATTATTAGCATAACAATAATACTAATAGAAGCTGATAATGGTCCTTGAATAGTTAGTTGTACACTTTAAAGAGAAGCCTTTTAGGAGATAGTTTATAGAAAAGGTTTTTTGATTTTAGATGACATCTTAGTATAAACTACTTATTAATTTTACAGATTTCCAAGAGCTATGAATTAAGCAGTTTAAAAATTTAGTTGGAAATTTCAGCCACTTTGTATTAGCATTACAGATAGTGATATTGTCACCACTACATAGTTATTTCACAATTGTAGATATTCCCGTATTTCCCTAGTGGGTCCAAGTGTTTTGACACTGAGCCTGATCAATCATGCTCACTACAAAGTGCATTCTAGGACTTACTACACGAGCTGTCACAGGCATGCCCTTCTCGTCCTTCTCCGCAGGGTCCAGCATGCCCAACAGGATGGCAAGTTCCCGTTTACTGTCATCAATGATGGGAAAAGGTAACTTTTCTGTGGGCTCATCACCATTGTAAGCATTGATATCCTGAAATGCAGGTGAAAGAGGAAAGAGAAATCTCAACCCGACACGTCCTCCATCATCTTGAGAGACAGAGATAGGAGTATAATCGTGATTTTCTCTAAGCAATTTTAGTAAGAAAATGAATACCACTCATCATAATTATTGACAAGCATAACAGTAGGGTAAAGTAGCTAATTTTTTTTTCCTTAGAGACAGTCTCAGTTTGTCACCCTCAGTAGAGTGCTGAAGTGTCACAGCTAACAGCAACCTCCAGCTCTTGGGCTTAGCCAATTCTCTTGCCTCAGCCTCCTAAGTAGCTTGGACTCCAGGTGGCCACCACAATGCATGGCTATTTTTTGGTTGCAGTTTGGCCGGGGGCAGGTTCCAACCCTTGGTACATGGGGCCAGCGCCCTATTGAGCCATAGGTGCCGTCCAAAGTAGCTAGTTTATAACCAAAAGTCCTTTTCGTGACTGATTCTCTTAAATTCAGCATGCTTTTATTGCTTTGAGAAAGCAGCAGTAAACTCTTTAAAAGTTGAAGAATACAGTTAGATCCCAATGCAAGGTATCTCTGGTATCAAGCATTGTGAAAAGTGTCAGAAACAAGGGGTTCACTAAATCCCTCACATTTAGAAATAATGCTATGTTTAAAGAAAATTCTATAGATCTGGTTTCTGCCTCAAAAGCACCCTGAACTCAGAACCTGAGAAATGAAAAAAAAAAAAAATCACAAAACCTAAAGCAAACACACAAGAATGGAGAGTTAAAAATATACTTTTAAGGACAAGTCAAATGTACATGGGTAAAAAGGCAGAGGTAAGCTTATACCAGGGTGAAATTCAAATAGAAAACAAAGTCTGAACTAATGTAAATGATGTAGTTCCCTCTTAGCCTGGTAACATTTTATTCATGTGTTCACTTCCTTTTCCTGTTACTGGAAGCTTTTAGGGAAAAAATAGTTTCATCATTTGATCTAGCATTGATATAGCACTTAAGGTGGGCTAAGAACTGTGGTAAGTGCTAACATATAAGTATAGTCTCAGTGCAGGAATGCTGAGTTAGGAAATGCTTCAAGAAGAGGGTAGGGTGTCTACCTCTGCCGCTGTAGGAGGAGTAAGACTTTTCCAGGGAAAAGGCAGGCACCCTAGGGAGGAAGAACATTATTAATGATACATGTAGGCAAAGTCTACGCATAATATTGATAGGAGTGAAGAACAGAGCTGCGCAGAGTTTAAGAAGTAACAGAAAAGAAGATTTAAAGCTGAAATAACAGGCTAGCCATGGAAGGTCACGCATGTAATGCCAGCATCATCCCAGGCTGAGATGGGACAATCACTTGAGGCTAGGAGACTGAGACCAGCCTAGGTAACACAGCAGGATCATGTAAATTAAAAAAAAAAAAAATCAGCCAGGTAGAGTAGTATGCACCTGCAGTCCCAGCTATGTGGGAGGCTGAGGTGGGAGAGTTGGTTGGGCCCACGGGTCCAAGGTTGTGGTGAACTATGATAGCATCACTATTCTCTAGCTGAGGCGACACAGCAAGACCTTGTCTCTAAATAAAAATAGAGTTGGAATAAGGTTGGTGTAATTATCATGTGGGGTCTTGAAAGTAAAACTGGAGCTTGATGGCACAGCAGACAGAAAACCTCTGTGGGTTTCTCCACAGAGGTGTGACAAGATAAAAGTGTCCTTAATGAAGTCTGAAAAGGATGACAACAAATTCTAACATGTTCCTTAATTTTACTATCTTAACTTTTCTTCTTTTGTCACTGGCTGCCTATCAAGAGATCAAAACTAAAGAATAATCAGTATGATTTTATACTTGAGGTTTCCGGTATAAATAGGTGAATGTGAAAGTTTGGGCATTGCTCTGATAATTGGGAAATATTTCCTGTTTAATGTGATGACAATTCAGAGAAAACTTCTAAGGCAGAAGCTCACCAGGTAAAATGAGTCCAGGTATCTGTACTGGAAAAGGTATTATATAACGGGCTATAAACTGTTCCTTCAGCAATCTGTTGTTTTAATTATTGCTATGCAGTAATTCTCTACCCTGTCTCTTGCATGGCAGACATTACTTTATACCCAAGAAAGCTAAAGAGCCATATGTCTGGCTTTTATCTTAAATCGGGCTAAATCCTATTCTCTATCACCTAGTATCAAAAAGAACATTGGTTTGAAGTTCAAATCACATTGCCACTATTTTCTAGCTGAGTAAACTTGAGCAAGTCCCTCTAACTCTGAGTGAAAAAATTATTCTTGTGTGCAAAAATGAGAAAATGAAAAATGAAAGAAAAAAAACCATATACTTTAAAGGGCTACCTGCAGGGCTCTGCTAAAATCTAATGAGAAATTGCCTATGAGAAGTGTCAGTTACTATTCATTGACAAGTGTAAGCAATGAAAAAGAAAAACTACCTCAAGAAAGACAATTGCCCTTTCTTTTTCTCTTACACATGACTTTTCTAGTCTTAGACACTGAGAATTAACTGGTATTAAATGCCCATGGGATGCAGCCCTACCTCATAGACTCACATCTTTTTTTTTTTTTTGCCAGGGCTAGGTTTGAACCCACCACCTCTAACATATGGGGATGGTGCCTTACTCCTTTGAGCCACAGGCGCTGCCCAGACTCACATCTATTTTTCAGTTGCATGTGTTTGACATAGTGTCTAGGGCATAGTAGTGTCCCTGAGAAGGCAGTTATCATTGTTACTTTGTAGGAAAGTCCTCAACAAGTTTTCAAGGTTAGTTAGACCATCAAATTTATTGTTCAAGTAAATCCTTTTGCTGAAAGTAGACAATTCCTTCAATTTATTCATGAGACAAATACTGCCTAGCTGCCTAAGAGGGACTAAGTATTGTTCTAGAAGCACACCAATGGGAGTCTCCACTCCTGCTGAGCCCACACTCGACTGGAGAAAAACAAACAAAATAAGCAACATGCAGAGTATTTTAGATGGTGACAAGTGCCAGGCAAAAGGGGATGGTGAGTGGGGAAAGGAGTTATAATTTTAGATAAAGAGGACAGAAAGGTTTTAGTGAGATGCCATCTAAGTTAAGACCTGGAAGACCTGAGGAGTGACCTTTTTCTTTTTCTATATTCTGAAGGTAGAGTTGACAAGATTAAGGATGAATCAGATGTGTTATGTGAACAAACGAAAGGAATTAAGAATGGCTCCTGGATTTTGGGCCTGAGCAACTACAAAAATGTAGTTACCATTAGCTGAGATGAGTAAAACCCTAGATTTAAGAATGGGGCCTAGTGTTAGATGGGCTAGGCTTGAGATAGCTGGCTCTCTCAGGGAAGACGCTGTGGTTTTAATGACCTGGAAGCCGGGAGGGTCTAGCTTAGAGATGGAAATTTGAGAATCAAGGCATATAGATGAAAGATGTGAGTGGATGAAGTCACCAAGGGAAAGAGTGTATACAGAAAAGAGGTCCGAGAAAAGAATCCAAGGCAACTTCAGTGTAGATTAGGAGTTGGGAGATGATGAACAAACATCAGTTTAAGCATGAGCAGAAATAGCTAGAACGTGGTGTCCTGGAAGCAGCCAACAAAGGAAAATGTTTCAGGAGCTGGAGTCAACAGATGAGTTGAATGTTGTTAGGCCAAGATGAAGCCTGAATATTGACCACTTTTCACAATGTAGTCCAACTCAAATTTTCAAATAATCAGTGAACTCTGAACATTACTTGTACTTTTCTTTTAAGAGACAGAGGCTTACTTTATCACCCTCGGTAGAGTGCCATGGTGTCACAGCTCACAGTAACCTCCAACTCCTGGGCTTAGGCAATTCTCTTGCCTCAGCCTCCCAAGTAGCTGGGACTATAGGCGCCTGCCAGAATGCCTGGCTATTTTTTTGTTGCAGTTTGGCCGGGGTCAGGTTTGAATCTGCCACCCTCGGTATATGGGGCCAGAGCTCTACCCACAGTGCCACAGGCGCTGCCCCTTACTTGTACTTTTATCTTGAAGACGAAGCTACTGTCAGTGGTGCCCATAGCTCAGTAGGCAGGGCAATGGCCACATATACCTAGGCTGGAGGGTCTGAACCCAGCCTGGGCCAGCTAAAACAACAATGACAACTGCCAACAAAAAAACAGCTGGGTGTCATGGTGGGCACCTGTATTTCCAGCTACTTGGGAGGCTGAGGCAAGAGAATCACTTAAGCCCAAGAGTTGGAGGTTGCTGTGAGCTGTGACGCCATGGTACTCTATCCAGGGTGACAGCTTGAGACCCTGTCTCAAAAAAAAATAAAAAACAAAAAACCCCAAAATATCCGCCAATCCCCAAGCTACTGTCTATCATTTTGAACTTGATCTATAACCTCAGGCTCAAAGCACATGCCCAGTGGTACTACTATACCCGGCTCCAGGCACGATGGTCCTCAACACTGTCTATTGACAGGGCAATCAACTTAACGTTCTTCTTTGCAAATTCTGGTGCCAGCTTTGCAGCTCTGCCAAGCTCCGTGGTGCACACAGGGGTAAAGTCCCGAGGGTGGGAGAAGAGAATGCCCCATCTGAAAGGAAGAAAAAGGAGGTCACCACTGAATGAAGTCATTATCAATGTAGAGAGGAAAACCACAATTTCTGGGCCAAAAATAGGCTTTCTTTTTAAAGTGAATACTTAAATAATGACATTTACTCTTAAACTTTTCTATTGAGGAATGCTTTTCAATCTTTTTACCTTCAGAAAAGCCTATGTCAAAAAAAAAAAAAGAAGAAAGAAAAGCCTATGCTTGCAGTCCCATTCAAAGATGGGAAATTAAAGATGGTAAATGTTTAAAGACTAATTTTAGGGTGTTGCCTCCTTTAATAACTATGGAGCCACCCTGACTCCTTTTTAGCTAATAAAATCTATGCTCTCAAACCAAGTTGAAAGAACTTTTTATTTCTTCTTAAACTTTTTTACATTTTTCTCACAGCATGGACCCTGACATTCAGCTCCAACAATGGATGTCCCAATGTGCCCTGACTCCAAACAAATGTCTGAGTGCAATACTAAACAGATTACATAATCTGAAATAAACAGGTTTTCATCCTCTATTTATATGTAAAATTAGAGGCTGACACTTGGCTTCTCTGAAGGAAACAGATACAAAATCATAATAAAACTTCTATATTTTGGTGATCAAACCTGCTAAACAAGAGAACTGACATTTGTTCCCTAACAAAACAATAGCACCTTAATAGTTTAATCTCTCTTCATTTCTAATTTATTTTTCTTCATGCTTCAGACCAAACAGGTAGAAAACCAATAACCTACAATGTAGATTTCTACAACTACAAGTTCTTAGGAAAATATTAAATCATCATTGTGTAAGGTTAAACTTGCAGAGATTTTGAGCATGTTTCAAGCTGAGTCACCAAGAAATCTGGCGCACTATTTCCTTCTCCTTGGTGACAGAAACTCTTCTGTCAACTGAAAAAGAAAATTTAACAGTGTTCCACTTTCCCATTGACTTAAGCCATGGTAAACTAGATGATGTAGACAGGATCTTAACTAGCGGGTAACTAAATCTAGGCTGGATACGAAACTGACCTCTCCTAAGTCTGGCAAATTACCCTGAGCACAAAAACAAAGCAAAGACAAGGGTACTTCTTTCCCACCTCCTTCTGCCACTCAATTACCAAGGCTTCAGGAAAAAGATCTTCTTATGAAAGGGACAGAGGGCCTCATGGTAAGACTGGGAAGAAACACAATTTTTAAGATCATGGAGGTGTGCACTATGTTTACCATTTTGTACGGGGCAATAAGAGAGATATATGATTTCTCTTTTGAACAAAATAACATTGAGTAAAATCCAGCCCTTATATTACCTGCAAAAGGAACTATTTGTCAGAGGAGATTTAGGAGACAGTCTTCTGAAGATGAGAAGACATGGGATAGGACATTTCTTCTTTATTGTTAATGGGTTTATGAATTAGAAAAGTTAGTTCTTTTTTCCATTGCAAGCCAATAGCACCTGTTTTGCTGAATCATGCTAAGGAACTGGTTTTAAGCCACTTCACATCCTTCCCTCCCTCAGAAGCCAAACTCCAGTTTATCACATGGCTAGAAAGAAGATAAACTCCAAGAATATCTTACTTTGGCCTTCCTTCCCATCTAAGTCTTCCTACTGCCGTTCCTAAGAGTAATTCAATTCTTCTCTTATTTCCTTCCTTTCTCATTTTCAGAAAACAAAAGGTTTCTTCCTTTAAGAGAATAGTCTGTACTTACTAAGTCCCAGAAAACCCCTGCAAAACATATTTTGTTTAGGGATAAAGTACTATGACAAAGCTGTTTCTACTACACACAGAATGATGAAAAGCCCCAACAAACCCACCAAATGCAGCACCCAAACCCCTTTAGTTGTTTCCAATTGTTAGGAGTAGTGTAGATAACAGTAATGTTTGAAATTATTTTATTTTTTTCTTCAAAAAAAACCAGGATAAAAAACTGACACCACATAAAGTTTGGAAAAAGTAGGCACAAATCTATGTATTATAATGATATAAAGGGCTCAAAATTCTCCTGTGCGTAGGGCCGGGAATATCATGCCTAACCATAGGGAAACTTGTTTTACGAATGTAGTTTTTTTTTTGTTTGTCTGAGATAGAGTTTTATTTGTCACCCTTGGTAGAATGCCATAGTATCATAGCTCACATCAACCTCAAACTCTTGGGCTCAAGCCATCCTCTTGCTTTCCTGAGTAGCTGGGACTACGGGTACCTGCTACAATGCCCAGGCATTTTTTTTTTTTAGAGATGGGGTCTCACTCTTGCTCAGGATGGTCTTGAACACATGAGCTCAAACAATCCACCTGCCTCGGTCTCTCAGAGTGCTAGGATTACAGGTATGAGCCCCTGGGCCTGGCCCAGATATTTTTCTTATCTTCCTACCTGTGGCTCCCTGAGGATGTACTTTTAATCAAATCTAGATAGATCCAGAAGCCAATAAACCTTAACAATAAAAAGTATAGTAGTGTAAATAACGACAGCATTTATAATTGCTGCCATAGAAAATACACTTTATGTTAATATTTAATCCACATAGGCTAAGAGTTCTGGTAAGATGTTATGTTTCATAAGGGTGAGGGACATAGAAATGCGAGGTAATACACTCTGAAAATCCCATGGAGTTTTGGAGAAATATTAATATTCCTACATTCTTAGTATGAGACTGGCTATGAGTTGTATTGTCTGAATGTTCCATTTCTCACTTTTCCCCCACCATATTCCTTTCTTTCCTAAAGCTTAAAACTTTTCCCTCATCAGTGGCTGGAAAATGGACTTAAGGAGTTGTAAGGGAACAGACCCTCATGTTTAAGAACCTCCTAGGATCTCTGCACAGCCCTGTCCAATTACTGATTAATTTCATAAGCTTCTCTCTCTGTCTATATATACATATCTCTATATATTGTATACAAATCAAGGAGGAGCTGTCAGGAATTATCAAGTCTAAGAGCACAAAAGTGTAGTGTGGATCCTGGAACTCCAGAACCATAATGTAACTAGATGTGCCTGGAATGTTGCTGAGGAAAACTGAGTAACTTACAGTATGCTGATTCAGGAGCTGTTAAAAAAAAAAAAAGGGGGCATCAATTTACTCCTAGTTGTGTACGATTGTGAGGCCAGATCATGGATTATCAATTTGGCTACCACCAGCAAGGGGGAGGTGACAGTGAGGGGCACAGCACTGGAAAACAAGGGGTCTCAGAGTTACTAAGGCTGCTCCTCCTGCAGCCTGGAACGGCCTACACTGGCCAGAATAGGTCACTGAAGCTGAACAGCTCAGTCCTTCCTCAAAGTGTTACAAATTCTGGAATAAAGAACACACCTACACACAATGTTCCTGTTCCTCCCAAAGCTGTTATCAAATCCTATCTTGGCCAATGAAGGAAGCTGTGGACAGAAAGTGTTTTGGCCACTTAATTGGCAGCTAGTGGTTTAAAATTTTACATCTTGTAACCAGAAGCTTGCAAATACCCCTGCAGCTAGCAACACCCTCAGATAACAGGCTGGGCCTCCTCTAACCTGCAGCCGGCAGCTGTGTCCTCTGACTTTGGCTCTTACACAGTCCTCTGCCCCAGGGAGCAAATTCCAGAGCAGAGGGAGGGAGGGGGGTGCGACCACGGGCACAAGTCCTGAGAAGTGACCGTAAATGCCACCCTCCCCGCGTCCCCTTGGCCTGACCACGCTACTTGCACAGTTTAGGACGCCGAGTTAAATAGACAACGAACCCTTCTAGGTACGGCCTTGAGTTCCCAGGGCCTGTGGAACCCCATTTTGTTCCTCTCTGGTCCCCAAGCCAGCACGGCCACGCCGGAGGCAGGGAGATGAGAAAGGATTGAGAGACCCGCACAGAGAGGGCCTAAGAGCTGCCGGCCCCCAGCAGCGCTCGGTCGATGCGGGGCCAGAGCCGCACGGTGAGAGGCACGCGCGGGGACCAGTGCTAGAGGAGGCGGGCGGCGCTCAGGAGGCTGGGCGGCTGGGAGAAGAAATAGGGAAGGCGCCGCCGAGTCCGGGCGTAACCAAAGCCAGGGCAGGGCTGCGCGGTGGCCACTTACGAGCTTCCTAGAAAGTCGTAGAAACGAATGCGGCCGATGGTGGTTTCGGCCTCGAAATTTGGAGCCTTGTCCCCGAGAAGTAGACCCCCGGGCATGGCGGCAGCGGTGACGCGATAGGACGAACAGGCGCAGCCGCGACACCAAGCAGCCGGCTGGTTCTGGCGGCGGAGGCGCGGGTCTCCGCGCGCAGAGGAATAAGTGAAGGCGCGAGGGGCGGGGCCACGGCCGGCGCCCGCGGGAGCGAGGGGCGGGGCATATCCGGGGGCGGGGCGGGGCGCGAGCAGGCCTCGGACCTGGTGGGATTCTCCAGCACTAAAGCGTCTCTCCACTTGTAACACGGAGCTCGATAACATCGCCCCCTGGAGGATTGGGGGTGAGCAAGTTTTGACCCTGCAGGGCGTGTGGCCTTTAGGGGTGAAAGGAAGCGGAACACCGTTAAGGAGAGCCCCAGAGTGGGAATGGCCCGGTGGCCCCCAAGGTGGAAAAAGGCTTTGCCAGGATGCGATCTGCGTCACACGCTCAAACCCTCCTGAGCGTGATAATAGTTCAGGCAGTAATTTACCCTGGGCACTCCTCAGCGAGGATTGGGCTATCCAGGATAGCCACCTCTCTTTTAGTGTGAGTGTCTGGAGACCTGACTGCCCTAGCCAGCCTAGCCATGGTAAGGATGTGGCAAGACCAGTCAGCAGTGTGGGTGACCTTATGTCAGAGGAAGTGGCTTTTTTATTGCAGCAAAAATTCCCGTAGCAGTGTCAGTGCTAGGGTAATGTAACCAAACTTTAATTTCTATTATGCTCCCTACCCCTCTTTTGTTATGAACCACGAAATATGCAACACAGCTATCCTGAATTGCAAATATAAAATTTGGAACACACTTATTTACACTTCCTGTGTGCAAGTCAACTTTGTCACCTGGGGAGGGGGAGGTAGGAGGTTTAGATTGATTGATTTCCTAAGTGCCAAGCATGAGGTAACAGATGCCTGTTCTGGAGCTTTCATCCGAGGGAGGAAAGACAAAATGAGAGTAAGCACACAATTAAACAAGAATACGTTAGAAATTAGTAAAGCCTATAGACAGAACTAAAATAAGGTTCTATGCTAGAGGGCAACTGGAGGCTCCTTTGAATTGGGTGGTCTGGTCTGGGAAGCCTCCAGGATAGTGGAGATAAAGTATTGAGCACAGAGTAGGTGCTCTAGAAATGGCAGCTATTCTTTGGATGATGATCGTGATTTATGTAGTAACTTACTTTGCCTGCTACTGTGCCAGGCCTGGTCATGCAATGGAGAGATACAGTCCCTGCTCTTACTGGGAAGGCAGATTTACATGCAATTATGATACACTGTAGGGCAGATGCTGTTGGGGGAAAGTAAAAATAGTTGGGAGTTCAGATCTGGGGAAAAAATCCTCTGGGTAGGGTTGGCAGGCTTAAGAAAGGTGCATGGCAGTGTTGAGAGTAGTGACTCACGTGCTGTGATTTGAGTTTTCACCATAGGGATCTGTGTTGTGCATGTTAATCATATTTATTCAATTCTCCACTGAACTAGGACTTGTGGTAAGATTACTGGTCAAATTTCTGATATCAGAAAAAAAAATATTTTCAGGCAGCTGTGGGGTTTGGCGAGAACCTTGAAGTCCTTACAGTTAACTGTCTGAGGTTCAGGAAGGAAGGGATTGCTGGAATTTGCAGAGGCGTATGTCTCTTGGCTGGCTCAGAAGGGCTTGTCTGTCCTCACTGCTTGGAACAGATTGAAGGAAAAGGTGAAGCAGTTGGCAGTGGAAGAACGACAGTGCGTGACAATGGCTGTCTCTCTTGCTGGATGGCGAACTCCTAAAGGTTTGACCACATTTTATTGATAAATATTGGTTGACTGTTAGACATAGACAACTAGCTTGCATAAAATAGTAGAGAAACATTCGCCTACTTTCCTGCAGCCACAACAGCAAAGTTGCTTATTTGCAGACAGCTGAGAATAAAAAGCAGTATGTTCCTAGTGATATAGTCATGTGACACATAACGGCATTTATATCAAGGCTGACTGAGTATTCTACGGTGGTTCCATAAGATTATAATGAAGCTGAAAAACTCCTGTCTCCTAGTGAAATCTTGATGATCCTGACACTGTGTAGGTCTAGGCTAGTGTATGTGTTTGTGTATTAGTTTTTAACCAAACGTTTAAAAGGTAAAAATAAAAACTTAAAAATAGAAAAAAGCTTATAGAATAAGGATATAAAGAAAGGACATAGAATTCTATATCGAAATTCTAGTCTTTTTTTATTCTGAAAAGATGATCGACTCTAACAAGAAAGTTCAAAAGCTTTTCTTTTTTAAAAAACCACAATCCAACCATCCTAAAATTAATTTAGAATTTTATACGTTGCCTTCCACATGTATAAGGATTTTACGCAAGTTACTACAGTCATGTGTCGATTAACAAACAGGGATAAGTTCTGAGAAATGCATCCTTAGGTGATTTCATGATTGTGTGAACATTTTATAGAATTCTACGTAGAAATTCTGTAAGAAATCTTATAGAATAAGGATACAAAACATTTAGTACAAGAGTCAAAAAGTTAAACATTTTAAAAAAGTTTATAAAGTAAAAATTTTTTAAAATGAATTTGCTGTATCCTAAGCATACTCGAATGTCCTGGGCTTTCCCATTCACTCACCACTCACTGATTTACCCAGCGCAACTTCTAATCCTATAAGCTCTATTTGTGGTAAGGGATCTATACAGGTGTACCATTTAAAAATCTTTGCACTATGTTTTTCTGTGTATTTTCTATAGTTAGATACATAATACCATTGTGTTGCAGTTGCCTAAAGTATTGAAGATAATAGTAACATACCAGAGAGGTATGTTTGAAGCAACAGGCTATACCATATAGCCTCAGTGTGCAGGAGGCTATATCATCTAGGTTTGTGTAAGGACACTTTAAAATGCTCACACAATCATGAAATCACCTAAGGATGCGTTTCTCAGAACATATCCCTGTTAGGTTTTTTTTTTTTTTTTT
>NW_003852411.1:19586404-19592392 GCF_000181295.1 Otolemur garnettii
CCACCTTAGGTGTATGTGGCTGGCGCCTTAGCCGCTTGAGCCACAGGCGCCGAGCCATATCCCCGTTTGTTAATTGACACATGACTGTAGTAACTTGAGCAAAATCCTTATGCATGTGGGAGGCGACAGATAAAACTCTAAATTAATTTTAGGATGGTGGGATTGTGTTTTGTTTTTGGGGGGGGGGGACAAAGTCTCAGTATGTTGCCCTCAGTAGAGTGTCGTGTTGTCCCAGCTCACAGCAACCTCACACTCTTGGGCTTAAGTGATTCTCTTGCCTCTGCCTCCCAAGTAGCTGAGACTACAGACACTTGCCACAATGCCCAGCTATTTTTTGGTTGTAGTTGTCATTGTTGTTTGGCAGGCCCAGGCTGGTTCACCCTCCAGCCCCAGTGTATATGACCAGCGCCCTAGTGGATTGTGTGTGTGTGTTTTTTTTTAATCTTTTGAACTTTCTTGTTAGATTTGATTGTCTTTTCACACACACACACACACACACACACACACACACACAAAAGGCTAGAGCCCAGGAAATGTACATACCCTTACATACCCCTGAAGGCAGTGCTATCAACCCGCTGCCTGAATGGGGCCAATCATCTCTCCACTGCTCTTCTTTATCCTATTCAGTGTGGCCGCTCATCCCTATTATGTCTGCCACAGGACTTCTGCAGTCTGGAGAGAAATGAAAATAGGAAACATGGAAGTAAAAATGAGAGACAATAGCTTTTAAAATGTTTGACTAAGGAATAACTCTCAGAGGGGCTCTGTAGTAGTAAATTCTGACACTTCTTTCCCCAAAAAAAGCACTCTGAAAGTTTACTGTGTACCCACTCCACCAATAACAATTCTTAAGGAAACATTTTCTTCATAAATTGCTAAGGATTAAGAAAAAGATTTTAAAGCATGATATAATACTTGGGTAACTAAAGACCAAAAGCCAGTTGTCAATTGCTTGAAAAGGTCATGAATTAAGTGAGCCAATTCTCTCATCTGCTCTTAGTTAAGCATAAAGGAAAGAATTTATTATTTTTACAGAGTGGCCAGTGAGTAAAATTTGTAAAGCTTCGTCTCTGTATATGTACAGAGACTGGCCTGAGAGAGGAGAGAGGGGACAGGGAACGAGGAAGAGGAAAAAGAAAGCGGTTAGCAAAGAAGCCACAAAATCTGGGAAAAGGGAAGGAGAGGGAGAGAACAGTGGAGAAAAAGGTTTACTTGAGAGGCACCTATTTGAATGCCTGTCGGGCCAGGCTCCTTCCAAAGGAAAGTTGGCCACGTGCATGGTGATTGTGCAGGACCAGATGTTTAAACCTGATGCTGGTCTATATGTGTTTGTGAAAATTCATCAAGCTGCATGCTTGAGGTCATTGCCCTTTTCTCTATGTATATTATATAACTTCAATAAGGCTTAAAATAAAAAACAAAGGAAAGGAAAAGAAACAACCACTGTATATAGATTAGAGTAGTTGTATATGAATTATTATTTTCATGAATTGTTCAAAAAAGCTTACTCCAAGTATTTCAAAACAAACATCACTCATTTAAATTGGCCAGTGTTGCCAGATTGTTACAAATTAATGGTATGACTAGCAGGAGGGCTCTGTCTGCATGAAAAACATTCTTGAGATCTTGCTGTCTTTATAAAATCTTTGTTTTGGTGCAGACTGAGTATAAATTCTTACTGAGTGGCTGATAGCCCAGGGCTACGAAGTAGGAATAATGAGCTACCACCGCTGGCTGTGATGATTAGGTTGTTAAGTCTGAAATGTCTGATTTTCTTAAAAGTATTAAGTTTGACAGTCAACGTTTTCACTTTGATACTTTTTGTTTTATTTTTATTGTGAAGGGATGTCTTCATTTTTCAAATGCATGTTTTGGCTTATGATTATCTTTCCATTTTTTTTTTTTTAGAGCAATTTTTGTGAAACCATGGATGGGTAAAAAATTCGTGTTACTGGCAAAACTGAGGGGCTGTGGACAAGGGGGCAGGGCTGCATCTTGCCGAATGCAGGAGACAGTCAAAGTGCCCTGGGAGAGGATGGACTGAGGAGTTGGGACCTTTTCCACCTATTTTAAGCACTTAAATTCAAATCCTTGCCAAAATTGGACTTCTTTTTTCCTTCCCTCACCCATCCTTTAGGACTTTTGGCAAAGCTGCAAAACCTTTTTATTCTATTGCATTCCCAGTGAAATAGGGAGTCAGTAAAGTTATAACCAAGAGATTTACAGCTATCATTCGCAACACTTAAAAGGTTCTTGGTAAAGTCCCTTAAAAATAGGAGGTGTTTGGAAACATGCTTTACTTTGGGTGTGCCCCGGGCCTCACTAAGTCTTAGAGGAAGAACAGGAGGATGAGGAGGAAATCGATGTTGTTTCCGTGGAAAAGAGGCAGCCCCCTGCCAAAAGATCAGAATCAGGGTCACCCTCTGCCAGAGGCCACAGCAGACCTCCTCACAGCCCACTGGTCCTCAAACGATGCCATGTGTCCACCCATCAGCACAACGACGCAGCCACCCCCTCCACTAGGAAGGACTATCCCGCTGCCAAGAGGGCCGAGTTGGACAGTGTTCAAGTCCTGAGACAAATCAGCAACAACCATAAATGCAGCAGCCCCAGGTCCTCAGACACCGAGGAGAATGACAAAAGACAGACACACAATGTCCTGGAGCACCAGAGGAGGAACAAGCTGAAACACAGGTTTCTTGCCCTGGGCGACCAGATCCCAGAGTAGGAAAACAATGCAAGGCCCCCAAGGTAGTTATCCTTAATAAAGCCACCACATATATCCTGTCCATCCAAGCAAAAGAGCAAAAGCTCATTTCAGAAAAGGACGTGTTGAGGAAGGGCCGAGAACAGCTGAAACACAAACTTGAACAGCTGAGGAACTCTTGTGCATAAGCTGACCTACTGGAGGAAGGAACTGGGATCTCATGAATTCTCACTTGGTTACTAAGGGAAAATAAGGAAAAAGTTTCTTTCCGACAGAACTGCGATTCATGACGTATGAACTTAGTTCAAATGCGTGATGAAATGCAACCTCACAACCTTGGCTGGGTCTTAGGCCTGAAAGGTTTAGCCATGATGTAAACAGCCTCAAATGGGTGTTCAGGCATAAAAGAGCTTTTTTTACGCTTACCATCTTTTTTGTTTTTGTCTTTAACAGATTTGTATTTAAGAATTGTTTTTAAAAAGAATCTTGAGGTTTGCTGAATTTTTCTGTGTAAATATGGCCATTAAATGTAAATAACGTTAATAAAACATAGCAGTTATAGAAGATTTCAAACCATGTATAGTAAACCTTATTTTTTTTATTTAAGTACATCTTCTTTCTTAAAATTGATTTTTTCTATTGCTTTTATAAAAAATAAAATATTTGGCAAATAAAAAAAAAATTCGTGTTACTTTTGAATATGAGTTCCGTTGTGGAGATGGAGACATCTGGTTGGACTCTTCAGACTCCGAGTCACTCTAAATCTCTCTTGTTAGTAGACGTAGCTTGCCCTTCTGTACCTGAGGAGTCTTCCCTTCACTCCCCCAAGCCCCCTGAAATTGCCTCACCTGGAGCAGAAGCCTCAAAAAAGAGAGGACGCTCACTCACAGCACTCCTTATTGCCACTAGACCCATAACCAGGGTCTATTTTCAGCATGTTCCAGTGGCCTGGAAGTGGCAGTAGATCGCTGAGTACAACTCTGGTGTGGAGCCCAGGTTTCCAAATTTTCCCCTTCTTCCAGAGAATCACTATTTGCTCTACAAAGACGCTAAAGGCCAAACACAAGGCCCCAGATTCTCAAGAAGTCTCTTTCAACGCTGTGATTTCAAAAACTAAATTTGAGGCCAGGCACAGTGGCCCACAACTGTAATCCTAGCACTCTGGGACACTGAGGTGGAAAATCCCTTGAGCTCAGGTGTCTGAGACCAGCCTGAGCAAGAGTGAGACTCTGATTCTACTAAAAATAGAAAAAATTAGGGTGGTGCCTATGGCTCAAAGGGGTAGGGCACTGGCTCCATATACCAGAGGTGGCAGGTTCAAACTCAACCCCATCCAAAAGCTGCAAAAAAAAAAAAAAAAAATTCGCTGGGTGTCATGGTGGGCACCTATAATCCCAGCTACTCGGGAGGCTGAGGCAGGAGGATCACTGGGAACCCAGGAGTTTGAGGTTGCTGTGAGCTAGGCTGACACCATGGCACTCTAGCCTGGGCAACAGAGTGAGACTCTATTTCAAAAAATCAAAAACACAAGAAACAAAAAAAAAAAATTAATCTGAGAGGTAATTTTAAGGCTCTTACCTAGAAGAATTCTCCCCAAAGAAATGTATCTATGGTGATTGTTCAGTTCTGCGCCTGCCACATTGCCTTCTTGCTTTGTCGGGTGCAAAATAAATATACTTCTAGCTTTCTGACTGTGTCGTTGATACCTAGGTGGCATAGAAAGCTTGGGGGAAAGAAATGGAGCATCTGGCAGAGACTGTCTCTTTTTCTTTGAGACTTTTTCTCCTGAACTTTATGAGCATTGAGTTTTTAGCAAATGGCTTGGATTTAGCTGTTGAAAGAGCGTTTCTCTGTGTTCCAAAGAGAAAGAATGTGGGCGTGTCCTAATCCTTAGATACCAAGCTCAAGTGTCTCTAAACTGAATTCTTTCATTTTACAGGGGGCTAGACAATTGAAGCTATGTAAACAGAGTATTTACCTGGAACATACAGTGACATTCTTTCACAATAGTCCCCATGGGCAGATAGGTTTATTTTACAAATAATAATCAAAATCCTGGCCAGACACGGTGGCTCATGGCTGTAATCCCAGTCCTCTGGGAGGCCGAGGGGAGTGGATTGCTTGAGCTCACAAATTCGAGACCAGCCTGAGCAAGAGGGAGACTATTTTTTTTTTTAATTAGCCAGGCATTTTGGTGGGTGCCTGTAGTCCCAGCTACTTGGGAGGCTGAAGTAAGAGGATCGCTTGAGCCCAAGAGTTTGAGGTTGATGTGAGCTATGACGCTATGGCATTCTACTGGGGGCAAGAAAGACTGTCTCAAAAAAAAAAAAAAATCAAAACATTTTGGTTGGTAGATTGAAACATCAGAATTTAACCTTATCCCTTTGGTTTATTTTTGTGTGTGCCCACTTAGGTATGTAGTCAGCTCTTGTCAGTAAGCACTCAACCTTCATTTCCATCTCATGTTTTGACAGCACAATTGTACTGAAAGACAAACCATGCATTCAGGCCTGGCAGGCACCTGTTGACTTTGCTCTGTTTTGTGCTCTTACCTTTGGGAACAACACCCAGCTAATAATGGGAGGTAGGTAAGATGTGTGGCTTGAAAGCATGTAATTCTTTTTGGAGGAGCTGAGAAGAAATGTCTTTGGTGTTGACTTTTTCCATAAAAGTAAACTTATTAAATATTTAAAACTATTTACTATTTATAGGCCTTATTTTTCCCCAACTCACTTATTCACTCATTCATTTCATCAGCATCTCTCCTTTCTGAGTGCAAGGTGCTGCTGTAGGCTCCAGGGAGCTTAGACTGATGCTCTTTTCCCTTACCTTGTTTCTTCTGTAATATTTTTTAATACTTTCTCATCCCTTTGTGATTCCATTTTCTCCAAATGTTTCTTCTTTTCCACCACCCATCCCCTTTCTCTTACATTATTTAAAATAATTGTCCATTAAGATTCAGCTAACTCCAATTGGGAAGATAGGGGTTTTGAATGGTTTGTGGCAATGGTGGGCTATGTTCCTGCATTTCACTTTTGCTACTAAACAACTCTTACAACATGACTGGAGACATGGGAGTGGTACAAGCAATCCTAGCTTGAGATCAGTTCCATACGGTTGGACTTACAGCTTTAAACATCTACCCTTTCAAAGTCTTCCCCATTCACCTCCAGCATAAGTACAGCCCCTAGTCCCTCCGAAACAATTTTAGTTTTATTTATTTATTGAGACACAGTATCAAGCTGTCACCCTGGGTAGAGTGCTGTGACGTCACAGCT
>NW_003852411.1:19592651-19593380 GCF_000181295.1 Otolemur garnettii
TATGGATTCTGGAAAATTGAGTTGCACAGAGGTGTGTCACCCAAAAGAAAACCATTTGGAATGGCATCAGCAAGCACAGTCTGTGAAAACATAAAGACATGTGTTTATAATTAGTGTAGAATGGACTCTGTATTTTATTTATTTATTTATTTATTTGAGACTCTACCCATTGTCCTGGGTATAGTATTGTGGCATCATAGCTCACAAACACCACAAATTCTTGGGTTCAAGTGATCCTCCTGCCTTAGCCTCCCGAGTAGCTGGGACTACTGCTGTGTAACGCTACCCTGGTTAGTTTTTCCATTTCTTAGCAGAGATGAGGTCTTGCTCTTGCTCAGGCTGGTCTCCAACTCCTGAGTTCAAGCACTCTACCCACCTTAGCCTCCCAGAGTGCTAGGATTGCAGGCCTCAGCTCTTGTGGCTTAGAATGGACTCTCGAGGTTTGGGGACTCTGGCTTCATATTTTCTTGTGGCCGCCTAGCACAACATCTCTTTTACTTGCCTAACAACTCTGTTGTGCTTACCTAATAAATAGTTACCTTTAGCAATGAATAAACACTAAGAAGCTAGGCTGGGTATTTCAGTGGTCAGGTGGACAAATTCTGTCAGAACAAACAAGTAAGAGTGACTTTTCCACCTTCCTTAGGAGCTGGGGTTGGATTTTGTATTTCAGCTTTGGTTCCTAAACAGTAGCCAGAAACTGTGGCTCAAAGGAGGAAATGACCACTA
>NW_003852411.1:19593811-19594351 GCF_000181295.1 Otolemur garnettii
AGACTTCTTAGACTTAGGAGGGCAAGATCCTTATTTTCCCTCCTAGAATTTTATTAGCTTTAGATTTTTAATTTAAGTCTATAATTCATTTTGAGTTAGTTTTGCACAAGGTATGAAATATAGGTCAGGTTTATCTTTCACATGTGTGTATGTATAACATCTATCATTCTATTTGCGTATATATGCATGCATTTTATATATATCTGAATCTCCAAATATGGCAGCACTTGTTAAAAATACCAAAATACTTCCATTAAATTCCTTTAGTAGATTTGTAGAAAATCAATTGGCCATAAATATAAGCGTTTATTTCTGGACTCTCAATTCTGTTTCATTGATGTGTATTTCTGCTTGTAAATACCATACACTAGTATTAAGTCTTGAAATTAGGTAGTGTGAAATTTCCATTCTTGGTTTTCTTTCTTTTCTTTTGTCCCATCTGTTTTCTTTGTCATTTCATATAACATTTTAAATTAGCTGTCTGATTCTATAAAAACCCCCACTGGAATTTTGATTAGGATTTCCTTGACTCTATGGATT
>NW_003852411.1:19594704-19598394 GCF_000181295.1 Otolemur garnettii
ATTTTTTTTCTATTGTTTTTCACTTTTACTGATTCTCTTAGTCATTTCCTTTCTTCTTGCTTTGGGTTTATTTTGCTCTTCTTTTTCTAGTTTTTAAGATGTAAACTTAGATCACTGATTTGAGATATTTTTATTTTTCAATTTAAGCATTTAGTGCATTTAGGACTACGAATTTTCCCGAATCACTGCTTTAAATGTCTTCCACAAATTTTGATATGTTATATTTTCATTTTTATTATCCTTTTTCTAATTTTCTTTATGATTCCCTTTGACTATGGATAATTTAGAGGTGTGTTGGTTTCCAAATATTTTGAGATTTTTTCTAGATATTTTTCTTTTATTAATTTTTAATTTAATTCCATTATGGTCTGTGTAAGAAGATATTTGGTATGTTTTCAATTATTCTGAATTTGTAAAGGTTTGTTTTTATGACTCAGATTTCAAAAATTAAAAACAGAAATAATTTCCCCACAGAACTCAGTGTTATATATGTGACCTGGAGTGAAATTTTAAAATTGGAGTTCAAAAGTTTTATACATTATCCAAACTCTTTGTAGGAAAAAAACAGAAAATGTAAATAATCAAAAAGAAGGATATAAAAGTATCCATAATCCTACCACTCAAGAGTCCTGGTTTGAGTTCAGAGCAGTGCCCACATGTGTGCTTGTGCTTGCTGCTTGGATAGTTAGAGTGGGGAACTGGATGGACCTGAACTGGGATCACAGCCTTGCTGTGTTGGAGGAAGGGGTTGGGTGGAATGGATATTGATAAACAGAGGTTGGTTTACATAAAGGGTTTGGATTTTGGCATTTGGACAGGCTTGAGGTGGGAGCTCCTGGTGTACAAAATTTCGGGAAGGGAAAGAATTTGGTTTTGTCATGGTAGGTGCCTTCCTGTCCGTTTTTCTTCTGCTTTCTCAAAGAACTCATCCTGTTCTATAGACCAAATCTTAGGACTATGGAGATAGAGTCTATAGGCAAAGGCTTAGATGACAAAGGAAATGAGAGTTGGGAGTGGACTTCCTTCACATTGCAGTCAGGACATGGCAAGGCTGCAGTGCAGTCAGCACTGAAGTGAGCTCCATCTGTAGGGTATCCGTTTGTAGCTTCGGGGAGTGGTAGGAGCCAAAGCTCTGTGCTGGGAGCCAGCATCTACCACTAACTGTGATAGGGTGGGGCAAGAGTGAAGAGAGGGCCATGGTGGGGGCACATGCCAGCATAAACAATGAGCAAGTTATTAGAAGTAACCCATGGAGACGCCAAAAAAGACTAGTGGTAATTTTATAAGGGGAGAGGTCTTGGGGCTAAGAGTCTGAAGGTATGTGTGTGTCTGTGAATGCATTTTATGTGTATCTATATCTGTACCTACATTTATCTTAAAAAATGGCACAGTTCTACTTTTATGATTCTATAATCGTCTTTTCCCTTAATAATATATCTTAAACACCTTATCAGATCAAATACAGAGGGTGCCAAAAAATGTATACACAAGTCACATTTGACTTCTGCGTTTACAATGGGGGGCCAAATGTAACTTGTATTCATCTTTTGTTACCAGTATGTATTAAGTATTACAATTTTAATACAGTTTTTTCCTTTCTTAAAATGTGTATATATTTTTTGACACTCTGTGTATAGAAATATTTTTATCATTTTAATAGCTGCATATTTAATTGCACGAATGAGTATTCCACTGTAATCATTGTATGTATGTATATGTATATAATTAAGGTAACTTATTTAACCATTACCTACCTTTAGGTTGTTTTTGAGTTATTATTTTCTCTCTGTTTTTTTTTGCAATTCTGGCTGGGGCTGGGTTTGAAGCCGCCACCTCTGGCATATCGGGCTGGCACCCTACCCTTTTGAGCGACAGGTGCTGCCCTGTTTTTGAGTTATTATTAATTTATTATTAGCAGCTCATCTTATTAAAATAAAAATGCATTTTTCTTTTTTAAAAAAGAACAACACGGCTGTCTACTCATGCTTTCAACCTTAGAATACTATTTGGTGCCATTTCAAAATTTTTATCTGCTCATCTTTAATGTATACCATGTTAAATGTGTTCACAATTTGATTTCTATGGCCACTGATATCGCCCCCAAAGTGAAAAGGCAAAACAGATCCTAATAGTGTCCATAAATTGCTCACCTTCTTTCCTTCCCATCTCAAGAGCCACTGTCTGGAAAGGGTCTGGTAGATGTACGTACTCTGAAATATAAATGTTATAAGCTAAGTGGATTGGATCCCCCAGGGACATTCTCATTTTAAAGGCAACCAAGAAGCTTTAGAACCAAATAATTGAAATTCTTAGGTATGTGGGAGAGCTGTTTTGTTTTGGGAGAGTTATTTTGTTTTGTTTTGACGGTAGGGAGAATTTGGGGAGCAAGGGCACTTAGATACCCATCAGGATATGGCCTCCTTTTTCTGAATGAAAGACTGACCCTGACCATCCTGGTCTGCCCAGTGGAAACGTTTACAATATTATACAACAGTGAACTTGCTGTGTGTCTACTCCTGACTCAACATTCAGTGATGTCACAGTGGTGGCTTGAAATGGGGTCACAGTGAGGGCATTTCTACTAGAGAAATCAGTAACTACTACAGCTCAGGATTTTACCCCTCCACACCACCCTAGAGCCAGTTGTTAAACACAACCAGCATGGCACTGGCATATTTCTGTTTACCAGGCTGCTGCACAGAATTCACTATCCACCTCTACTTCGGAGTGCTGGGGAACTTTAGCCACTTGGCCTGCCTTTTCAGGGCTGCTTCCCATGGCAGATGGGTACTTATAGGACCTGTTTCAGTGAACCAGGTGTGAACTCACCAGTCAGCTCCTGAGGATGGGGTTTTGGTTTTTTCCTTGCCCTTTACTCTGGTCAGTTAAGAATACATTCTGAGGCTGGGCACGTTAGTTCACGCCTGTAATCCCAATACTCTGGGACGCCTAGGTGGGTGGATCGCCTGAGCTCATGAGTTTGAGACCAGACTGAGCCTTGGGCAAGAAGTTGCCCTGGCTATCTGAGCTACTGTAGAAACCTTCCAAGTTGTAGTGTGCTGGTAAAGTAGCTTGTGGGTTGGAGGAGGGGGCAGTGTAGACCTTGAAGCATTTTTAAGTTTCCTTGGTGTGAACACTCATACCAAAGCCTGTCTCAGCCAACCAACATGGCACTGTTACGAGACCCCACCTCTAAAAAAAGAGCTGTGCATTGTGACAGGCCCTGTAATCCAGCTACTGGGGAGGCGGAGGCAAGAGAATAGCTTGAACCCAGGAGTTTGAGGTTGCTGTGAGCTATGACACCGCGGGACTCTACCAGGGTGACAAAGTGAAACTCTGTCTCCAAAAAAAAAACAAAAAACAGAGATTAAAAAGTTACCACACTTTTTTCTGCACTGGGGGAAGGAACATCATGGACACACTTAGGCACAAACATATATTTCTGTACACCCACGTGTAAGAACTACATATCATTTTAGAGCGAAGATGAAAACTAAGAGTTCTCAAAACAAGTTTATAGCCTTTTAATGGCAAGGGTGGGGGTGTATAAGGAAGAGGAGAAAATGAGCCTGAGAACAGAGAAAGAAACAAGGATGCAAGACTGATCATGGAAGAATTGGAGCGAGGAGAGTTTTGCCGGCTGTAACAATTTAAGACATTTGCACGTACATCATGGTTTTGATCAGGAAA
>NW_003852411.1:19598687-19603464 GCF_000181295.1 Otolemur garnettii
TGTTAGGTCAGGGATTGTGCTTTCTATTTCTCTTGAACCCTCATTTTGTATCACATAGCAGGTGCATGAAAATACATGCTAAATGAAAATAGAGGGTCCAAAGAGACCTGCACTTACAGGCAGAGGGCCTGGACTTTGATCTGGGTCTATATGTGTTACACCTGAGCGTGGACATCTCTGCACAGAGAATAGTGATATCTGCTCTGCCTACTTTGCCAGGTTAATGTAAGAATTTATAAAAGACATGAATCTTTTTTGTGTGTGTGTGTGAGCTGTAACTACTCTAGAAAGGTAACGTGAGCTTTCTTTACGTCTTTATTCACTTGTCACCTGTACAGGGACAACTTCCACTATGTTTAGCTGGATCTAGACTTGAGGAAGTGGGAGAGTCCAGGCAGAGTGACTGGCCCTGAGCCTGGGCCTTCCCCTGCTCGTCATCACCCTGTTCTACAGAAGAGCTCCTTGCAGAGTCTCAGCTGTTTTCTTGAGAGAGGATACCCGAGAAGGGTGAGGTCTAGGAGAACAAGTTTTCTCAAGGAGACCACAAGGATACACCTGCAAGGTCCTTTCCATGGTGACTCAGCTCTTGGGAATATGTAACTTGGAAATTTCCAAGTTCTGTAAAATCCTGTAGTTCTGTAGGGGCTGGAATAGCATCTCCCGCTTGATTCAAACTGGCCAATGAGAAGGGTACCTGTGGGGTGGAACTTTTTGACTGTCAATAAAAAGGAAAGACCAAGCCAGTCGGGGAGCGCGGCCATTTGGAATTCTTCTTCTTTGCTGTAACCAAATCTCAGTCCTGAGTCTTCAGATGAGTGACCTCAGCAACCCTGAGATGGCAAATTAACTCCTTTATTTTGATAGAGGATTTTGCAACCCTGGGAAGGTGCGCTAGTAAGCATAGGGCTGATGAGGGAAAACAACCCCACGCTACTAATGTTTTGTACTAAATTAAGAATAAATTGGTAATCTTTGTGGTAAGGTATGTTTTGTTGATTATTTAAGATGCTTGAAAATTTTTTTATTATGATCAGAAATATTAATTTGTAATTTAAAATGCCTCTGAATATTTTTTATTAGGCTTATGATTTTAATTGAAGTATATAAAAAGTATTAAATTTATAAGCAATGATTGCAGATTTAAGATAACCTAATTGGTCCTTTTGCAGGAAGACGAGGCCCAATGGAGAGAAAGAGCACCCAAACACCATGTTTATGAGAGGAAGGGCTTTTTCGCTGGCCGTGAGCTTACAGCATAGAAGAATTCTAAATGGCCACGCTCCCCAACTGGCTTGGTCTTTCTCTTTTTATCTATCAAAAAGTTCCAACCCATGGGTACCCTTCTCATTGGCCAGTTTAAATCAAGTGGGAGATGCTATTCCAGCCCCCACAGAATTACAGGATTTCACAGAAGTGGAAATTTCTAAGTTCCAGAAAGTTAAGATTATAAATTCCCAAGAGTTGAGTTACCATGGAGAGGACCCCACAGGTGCATCCTCGTGGTCTCCTTGAGAAGACCTGTTCTCCTAGACCTCACCCTTCTCGGGTATCCTCTTTCAGTCCCATGTATGTTTAGTTTTTTTTTTTTTTTTTTTTTGAGACTTGCAGGAGTTGCAACAGTGTTTTGACAGTTTTCTGTCTCTTTGTCCCATAAGGAGTGTGGAGATGATCAAATACATTAAATTTATAGATATAATTTTAAGTGTTTAAAGACTAAAGAACAAATAAAAATAATTCTTATTTTTGCAGCAACATTTTTTGTTTTGAGACAGTCTCACTTTGTTGCCCTTGGTAGAGTGTCATGGCATCATAGCTCACAGCAACTTCAAACTTTCAGGTTCCTTTTGCCTCAGTTTCCCAAGTAGCTGGAACTATAGGCATCTGCCACAATGCCTGGATATTTTTTAGAAACAGGGTCTTGCTCTTGCTCAGGCTGGTCTCCAACTCATGAGCTCAGGCAATCCACCCTTCTCAGCCTCCCAGAGTGCTAGGATTACAGATGTGAGCCACCACATGGTAAGGGGGGTGGGGGGAGCTTTTTGGAGCAACATTATGAATCTATAAATAGAATAACAGTGCTATTAATTTGAATCTAAATGCTTTTAAAAACTAGGTTTTACCTTTTAATTTGACTTATTTTTATTTTTTTGAGACAGAGTCTCACTGTGTTGCCCTCAGTAGAGTGCCGTGGCATCATAGCTCACAGCCACTGCAAACTCTTGGGCTTAAGCAATTCTCTTGCCTCAGCTTCCCAAGTAGCTGGGACTACAGGTGTCTGCCACAACACCTGACTATTTTTGTTGTAGTCGTCATTGTTGTTTGACAGGCCAGGGCCAGATTCAAACCCACCAGCTCTGGTGTATGTGGCTGGTGCCCTAGCCGCTGAGCTACAGGCGCCGAGCCGGTTTGACCCTTTTAAAATAAGGCTTAACTTAAAGGTCTCTCCCTGACTTGAAAAACTCAGTCATTGTCCTTCCATATGCAAGAAGAAATTTCTGGGGGAAAAAAAAGGAAAGTGGTTACTGCTAGGCAGAAGGAAGAGTTGGGTTTTGTTGTATAACCTTTTATACTTCTGAATTTTTTCAATCATGAGACTACTTTTTTAACAAGAAGCAAAAATAATTAAAAAAATAACCTGTGGAGAAGCAGGGATCTTAGGCCTAGAAGGAGAAAACTTCTTTCCTCTTGATAAAAGGGAAGGAGGTAGATAAATGAAAGTGGGCACCCAAGGGGGAATGAAAAGGGATGGACTAAATTGCTTTATATGAAGAGTGCTGAAGTCTTAGAGATTACACAAACCTTGGAGCCAGCTGAGTCTTTTAGTCATTCTACAAGTATTCCACGGACTCCACCCAATTTGCATGTAACATTTGTCCCCTCTCCCAGTCCTAACACTATCCAAGGGTGGAAAGGTAGTGGATGCTTGCCAACACCCTCCTGGGCTGTGCTTGTGAGAGAGGATACCCGAGAAGGGTGAAGTCTAGGAGAACAGGTCTTCTCAAGGAGACCACCAGGATACACCTACAGGGGCTGCTCCATGGTGACTCAGCTCTCGGGAATTTGCAAACTTCCTAGAACTTGGAAATTTCCACTTCTGTGAATTCCTGCAGTTCTGTGGGGGGCTGGAATAGCATCCCCTGCTTAATTCAAAGTGGCCAATGAAAAAGGTAACTATGGGTTGGAACTTTTGGACTGTCGATAAAAAGGGAAAGACCAAGCCAGTCGGGGAGTGCAGCCATTTGGAATTCTATGTTGTGAGCTCCTGGCTGGCGAACAAAGCCCTTCCTCTTATAAGCATGGTGTCTGGGTGCTCGTTCTCTTTGTTGGGCCTTGTCTTCCTGCAACAAAGCTGGAAGAAAAACCAGCTCTGAAATCTCGTACAAGCTGAAAATTGACAAAGTAACAGGGACTGTCTTTACCCATCTCTATTTTGCTAGCATAATAATCTTACAGTGCCAGACACACTGTAGGTGCTCAGTAAATGTCATTCCTCTTTTTCGTCCCTAGGGGCAGTTCCTAATTTCTTGAAGTCCCTACCCTTAAACTGATGTAGTAGTCTGCCCAGAAGTGCTGCAGACAGGAAGCATGTGCAGTCCAAAACCAGGGCAGGGCTTTAGAGGAGAGGATGAATGTCCGGATACTGGGAAGAGGTGCCCGGCCCGTCTCCTCAGCAGGAGAAGCAGAATACTGACAGTTACATCATAGGCTA
Source organism: Otolemur garnettii (assembly GCF_000181295.1). NCBI lineage: Eukaryota > Metazoa > Chordata > Mammalia > Primates > Galagidae > Otolemur > Otolemur garnettii. The sequence goes on from NW_003852411.1 coordinate 19,602,397, forward strand.
ACTAATAACCATTACTATTGGAACAGTGCTTTACAATTTACACTGTACAAATGGATTTTCTCTTTTAGTTCTTGCAATAATCCTGTGAGGTCACCCGTTTTATAAGAGAGGAAATGGAAACTCCTGCAAGTGATTTACCCAGGGTCACATTGTTTGTGACGGTGCAAGGATTCCAATCCAGGTTTTCAGATATCAAATTTGATGTTCCTTATACGCTACCAAATCTAATTTTGGGAGGTTTTTCCTGCTCCTTAGCTTTGCTGCGTAAATAGTATGTTGCTCGAAATCTTGACTCTGTTCTGCCAAACACACTGCCATCCTCTAAGGGTCAGATATTCCTTTGGTCGAGCAGCTTCCTTCTGTGAAAGTCAAACTTGTTACTGTAAATTAACTCCACGTACCCTTATGGGATTGATTCTTCCAGGTTAATCATATGTAGGAACCCACTTTTACAGACAGTGCTGGATAAAATAACCTGTTTAACTCTTTGCAGCCTTTCAGAAGACTTATAACCGGCATTGACTGGCTAAGGTAGTCATCATTCTCCAGGCTAAAATATATCCTGCCAGATCTACTAGTAGAGGGCTTGAAACTGCAAGGCTTAAATTCCTTTCATAATGAGAACATTTTATTACTCCACTGAAGAGTGTGTGCCAAGTTGTCCTTAAAAATTATTAAGTAAACCAAATGGCTCTGGCATAGAAGCGGATTCCAAAAAGATTATGGTCAAGGTTCACTTGGTAGACAAATCCACTAGCCCTTAAAATGTAAAACAAAGCCCCAGTCTTCAAACCTTAAACATGAGATATAAAACAAATCAAAGAACATGTAAATGGAGAGGAGAAAAATATATAAGTATATACAAATAATATGTGATCTTTGAATTGGAAGGCTTCCTAAGTATAAATGCCACTAAAGAAGCCACAAAGAATATATTTGCAAGGGTGGGAAGTTACTTCTGCATATCAGGAAATGTAATAAAGTTAAGAGGCAAATGGTATATTGGGGAAAAAAATACTTCTACCTGGTAAATCAAAGTGTTATTATTCTCTCTGTTTTTTTTTTTTT
>NW_003852411.1:19603791-19604469 GCF_000181295.1 Otolemur garnettii
AGCCGTCATTGTTGTTTGGCGGGTCCGGGCTGGGGATTCGAACCCGCCACCTTAGGTGTACGTGGCTGGCGCCTTAGCTGGTTGAGCTATAGGTGCCGAGCCAAGTGTTATTATTCTCAATATGGTAAATAGGCACATGATACAGTTCGCAAAGACTAGCTGATAAATATACATGGAAGAATTCAACCTTATAAAACATCAAAGAAGTATACTTTAAATCCACAGTGAGATACTTTAACCCATTAAAATTAGCAGAGGAACATATTCCATCTTGCATGATGCTAGTAGAATTGAAAATTTTCTTGGGATAATGTAGCAGTGTGCATTAAGAGTTATACAAATATTCATTTCCTTGAGTTTAACAAGAATCTTGCCGGACCTGTATAAAGAATGCCAACTTAAAAAATTCCGTTTATTCTTAGTTTCCTTCTTTAAAGGTCCTATCTCTAAATACAGACACATTGAGGGGTTAGGGCTTCAACGTATGAATTTGGGGAGGGAACATAATTCAGTCCATAGTGCTCTGGTTCTAACTGCAATTTTCTAACAAAGATCTAGCTGCGTCAGGCTCAGCTGGGAGTCTGAGAGTGAGTAGGTCTCTGGGTTTGAACTGGATTCCTTACTGGGAAATACCTCTCAGTCTTTGTCCCCTCTTTACAGCATATTCCTAGAAAGCAA
>NW_003852411.1:19604489-19605444 GCF_000181295.1 Otolemur garnettii
TTTGTTATCAATCCTTACGGCTTCCTTCACCCGCTTCCTGGAGGTCTTCAAGGCCATTGCTATGCTCTGGTTATTTCTTTTTGCTGCTCTCATCCAATACATATTCTGACCAGGGGGTTTCATACTGAGATTTTTTGTTTTTGTTTTTTAAATATAAGGTCTCACTCTGTTGCCTAGGCTGGACTCAGACCCCTGAGTGCAGAGGATCCTCCTGCCTCAGCTTCCCAAGTAGCTGGGACTACAGGTACATACTGTGCCCTGTGTTTATGAACCATCTTTGGTCCCAAGTGAAGCTGAAGGAGAACATGTTTGCTGAAGAAACAGGCACATGACTTGATGAACTCACCTGGACACCCACTTCCTCCAGGCCCCCAGAGAGGGGAATCTGGGCTCTTTCTGGTTTCCTTTCAGGTCTCTGTGATCTGCGTTGCAGCCTGCAGAAGGGTTGGGCTTGCCTTTACACAGAAGGTTTTTACCAATCTTTCTAGCTCTTGGTATTGTATTTCCTCACTATGAGTCCCTTGTACAAGGGGAAAGAAAGGAAAGTAACAATTCTGCAGCATCTACCACATGGTGGGTGTTTAATTCTCATGTAGCCCATTCTACAGTGAGGTGAGGGTCAGAGGTGCTCAAAGGTTTGGTAACTTTGTCAGATCACCAGAGATCAAGATCTAAACCCAACTTCAAACTTGATCAAAGATCAAAATCAGGTTATAGTCCTGAACGTTCTTTCTACCTCCTGAGACCATGGAATATTGTCTGTGGAGGACAGCATGTAAGGTTATGAAACCACCCTTTATAAATTTTTTTTAATTGAATCATAGCTGTGTACATTAATGCAATCATGGGGTACGGTGTGGTGTTTTCATATACAATTTGAAATATTTTCATCAAACTGATTAACATAGCCTTCATGTCATTTTCTTAGTTATTGTGTTAAGATGTTTATATTCTA
>NW_003852411.1:19607726-19614525 GCF_000181295.1 Otolemur garnettii
TTTCTTGTTGGGTCTTTTCCTGGTTTAGGGATCAAGGTGATGTTTGCTTCATAGAATGTGTTGGGTAGTATTTCATCTTTTTCTATATTTTGGAAAAGGCTGAGTAATATAGGTACTATAAAATTAATAAAAGAGTGCAAGGTGGAAACTTTTGTAGGAGCCTGAACTCTGCGAAGGGATAGATACAGTTAAAAATTTACCAGCCGTTGTTCCCTTAGCTTGCTCTCCTATAATTGCTTACTACTTAGGAGTCATGTAACTGACAGTCATAAGCTTTGTAGCTTTCTCAATCACTTCTATAGAGAATGTCACTGTTGTAAAACCTAAGATTGGTCTTTGAGATATTTTCTAGACTGTGCATTTGGGTGGATCAGCTGACACCAGTTGGACCAGTGGCCATACTTAACTGAATCAACAGGTTCTGTGACTCTACCTGGGACTGACTCAGCACAAGAAGACAATTCTTGCTGCACAACCCTATGAGTTCAAAGTTAACAGCCGGTCAACAGACCCAATTCCCTAGTCCTTTGTTCGCCAAACAATCTTTAAAAGCCCTGACTCAGAATGTCTTTGGGAGCCAGATTTGAGAAATTTCTCCCATCTTAGCATCCTGTGATATTACATCTGTTCTCTGCTGCCCCGTTGCTGTCTCAGTGTCTTGGCTTCCTGTTCAGTGCAGAGGACGCTATAACCTGGTTGGGTGATAACAGCAGTGCACATGAAAACAATTGTTCACCCTGAATACTTTATTTAGAAAGCAGGAGTAATGGTAAACAGAGTCTTTTTTGCAGCCAACCTTCCCCTGGGGAGAAAGCTCAGTGGCTGGTTCACTGACTTCGTTCACTAAAGGCAGATGAATTGACAGCTGAGGGCCCATGAACGCACAGAAAGCAGCGTTTTCTCTGTGCAGGCAGGAGGCCCCTGCAAGGACCAAAGCCCAGCGCTCTGGGCGCAGGTCCTCTTAGCGCAACGCCACAGATTCCATCCCGACGCGTCCACAGCGCCCCCTGCTGCCCATAAGCTTCCTCAAGAGTGGAGCATGGAGACCTTTAAGGACCATAACCGGGAAGGAACCGCACACTTTCGAATTTCAAAGACATCCTGAAGGTTATTTATTGTTTAAGGAAACTAACATTTTAAAAAAGAAATGATTGTATTGGAAGATATTCAGAGTGTGAAAGTGCCCTGAGGAAAACCGGAGACTTAAAACTATGGTGATTCGTTCACATCAAGCCCAGTAAATATTAAAATATTAAATTCGTTCACATCAAACCTCTTAAATTTTAAAATATTATTTAAAATAGAATTATAAAATATTTAAAATAATGTTTAAAATATTAATTTAACAATACCAATAACATGCTCTGTAGCTCTTTGAAGGATGGCAATGAGGAAAATAATGATCTAGCAATTACTGACTAAACTACAGTCTAAGAAATGTTAAGATAAAGAGGGTGAAAATTCAAAATTCCAGTTTACCCCTTTTGAGGCTGCTTACGCAGGCTACAAAGGCTTTCTTTGTTTTACAAAAGGCTTCCTCACAGGCCTAGGCTTGACTACCAATTATTCTAACCCTAGCAGAGCTTAGGGAACAGGAGAACGGAAAGGGTTTGTGGGATACTTGGGTACTGGGGAAGGGTGTATTATCTTGAGATTTCTCTGGGATTAAGTACATAGCCTCTGAATTACATCTGACATGCATAACACAAATTATGTAAGGATTATACAAATACAAATTATGTTGGGATTATACATACAGAGAATGACATTAATTCCTTCAGGGAAGAATTACCTAGTCTCTTCATACTAATGTGGCTGTTTAAATGGAATCTTATTTGCCATGCACATACTTTAATTCTTAACAAACAACAACAACAAAAAGCAACAAACTTCAGTGAAATCCCTGTTGCATCCCTTGCTCTCAATACTTTTTCTTTATTTTGCCAGACTTCTCTCTGGCAGTCCCTCTCCTAACCCATTGGGCAATTCAGAGTTTGTCGTCTCAACTATATGAGTACCTTCATAATATCTCTTGATACAGAAAATGGAAAAACTTTGCCAAAGTTATTTATTTACATTAAATGTGCAAATGTGAAAAAACACGGTCGAGTAACAAGACTGAGCTCAGATAGCTTTTGTGAATTCTGTGTACTCAAAGTGAAACAAAATGTATTTGTGTGCGTTAGATGCCTGGCTGGGTAAAGATCATTTAAGGCTGTGGGGTTGGTCTTTCTCAGGGCTGCATGGGTATTAGGCAGGCAACTGGCTGTGTCCTTGGACCTTAGCAGAGGACACTCTGTTGCCCTTTGTAAGCTGAAAGCAACCAGAAGCAGGAAGAGTGGAGTTGGCCAAGGGTTGACTCAGTGGCTGTGGGCGGGACCCTGCATATTCTATCTCAAGGACTGATGATAGTTAAAAATAATGTGATAACCTAACACTTGAGTGGGCTTTGTAAGGAGTAGCTGTTTAGTTACATGGTTTATTTGATAAAGCAGCCCCTCAAAGCTGCAGCCCAGCATGTCTCAACAGTTCTTGCTAAGACAGGGAGCCACTCTTTAATGGCTTGTGATGATTACATTCCCACTCAAAGAGATTTCCTTCTGGATGGATTAACAAAATGTGGTATATGTATACCATGGAATAGTATTCTAAAGACGGAGACTTTACATCTTTCGTATTAACCTGGATGGAATCGAAACACATTCTTCTTACTAAGTATCACAAGAATGGAAAAGCAAGTATCCAATACTAACATGAAGCTAGCAGACAATCTAATACATGCCCACATAAGATCAATTCAAAGCTGGGGAGAGAGGGAAGGGGGGAGGAGAAGAGGGAGGGGCATTGTTGTGCTCCTACTTAATGAGCACAATGTAAGGGTATATGGCACACTTCTTGGGTATGGGCACAGCTACAACAGGGACTCTGCCTAACTAATGCAAATATTGGAACCTAGTTGTTTGTACTCTCACATTAACCTGATCCAAAAAAAAAAAAAAAAGAGAGAGAGATTTCCTTCTGCAACAAGGACATATGCTTAGAGGATATTGCAAAAGCTCCGTGAAACATTTTATTCATACCCGCTCAAAAACTAAACCCACTCAGTCAACTTCCTCTCTCTTTTCTCAAACATCGATGGAGTGCCTGTCCTGTGACAGGCTCAGTGCCGGGTGCTGGTGATTCAAAGGTGAATGAGCCCCATGATCATTTCCTCACAGCTGGTAGAGGTTGTGGCATAGCCTGTGCTCAGTCCCGGATCGTAGCCTTTTGATGACTGATTCCTCCTTGGCTTTTTACTCCGAGAGCCACAGATAGTGAGCAGAGTCTAACAAGGGACAGGCTCTTCTCAGTCTCTCTCTCTTCAGGAGTGAAGGTCACACATTCACAGATGGTAAGAGAATTCTCGGTACTCTTCTGTTTTGGTTCGGGAGCACATTTCTAAGCATGACAAATGTAAACAGATCATTTAGAAAGATGAAGAAGTATAGGAAAGAAGAAGACCAGTCTTTTCTCTCTTTTTGAAAATAGGCATTCTTTGTAGAAACTAGATATTTTCATAATAATCGTTTAAAGCATATTTTAATGTGGAAAAATTTAAGCATGGATATAAGTAGAGAGAATAGTCTAATAAGTTCCTATGTGTCCTTTGTCCAGTTATCAACAGTTATCAACTTGTGACCTTATCTTGTTTCATACATATCCCTTCTTGGATTATTTTGAAGCAAATTTTGTATATTGCTTCATTTATAAATATTTCAATATGTAGTTCTAATAGACAAGGCCTCTTTTAAAAAAGTAACTACAATGCAATAAATTCGCCTAACGTTGACCAGAATTCTTTAATATTACAAACTGTCTAGTCAGTATTTAAATTTCCATTGTCTTTTTTTTTTTTTTTTTTTTGGCCGGGGCCAGGTTTGAACCTGCCACCTCTGGTATATGGAGCTGGCACCCTACTCCTTGGAGCCACAGGTGCCACCTAAATTTCCATTGTCTTATAATGCATGTGTGCATTCTTACAGCTTTTTGTTTGAATTAAGATACAGATCACCCAGCCTTCACTACTGTAAAATACCTACATATAATGGAATTCAACTTATACCCCCTAAATCTATTAAAATAAAAAGGGAAAAGAAAAGATAAAAATTAGCCATGCATATTATAATTGGTTGCTTTGTGTCTTTGATCATTTTTATTCCATAGATTCTCCCTTCATATCCCTCTCTCTTTTGTTACTCTGTTGCAACCTGTTGAAAAATTGTACTTCTAGTAAGTCTTGTTGTTGGATTTCTGCAGTCTTGTTGTTGGATTCCTTTATCCTCTTTTCCCACTGAATTAGTACAGTCATGTGCTGCATAACAATGTTTTGATCAATGACAGACCACACACAGGACATGTTCTATAAGGTTATAATGGACCTGAAAAATTCTTATTCCCTAGCCACATCGCCATTCTAACATTGTAGCACAACACGTTACCTTTTCTACATTTAGATATGGTTAGATACACAAACACTTAGCATTGTGCTCCAATTGCTTACAATATTCAGTAGAGTAACCTGCTAGACAGGTTTGTAGCCTACAAGCAACAGGTTATACCACACAGCCTAGGTGTGTGGTAGGCCGTACCATCTTCATCTGTCAGAAGGGTAATCCTGTTGTTAAGGGTGCCTGACTGTAGGTGGCATTCTGAGCTAAACTGGGGTCCACTTGCCTGGTGCAGTAAAGCTAGACCCTGATGCTGAGACTTGCAGCAAGAGAAAAAGGCATTTATTGCATGGTTCTAAGCTAATTTATAAATATTTCAATATGTAGTTCTTTTTTTTAAAATTTCTTATAGCATAACCATGTACTCGATATGTAGTTCTAACAAAGGAGGCTTCCTTTAAAAAAGTAACTACAATACAATAAATTCACCTAACATTGGCAAGAACTTTTTAATATTATAAACTAGTCCAAAACTTTAATAGTGAACAAGTTGAGAAACCCTGTCTTGTATGCTCCAACCAAGTTTAGAAACCATGGTGACTCTGTAAAGAATACCATAGGGGGTGGGGGTGGGAAGAGAGACAGGAGGACTATTCTACCCCTTGAGAAGTCATTTTGACAGGAAATGGACTTAAGACTCAAACTCTCTGATGGATTACAAGTAAGGCTTTATAAAGGCAGGGGATACATTTCAGGATTGCAGAAGTTACAGGAAAAATTGTGAATCCATACATGGAAGTTCTACATTGATTTGGCCCCAAAAGGATATTTGGAAGTGGGGGCTTATAGGTCATAAGTGGATTCAGAGATTCTTTGATTAGCATTTGTGGTCAGAGGAAATGAATGCTGAGGTTTGGCCTACGTGTGACTCTTTCCAGGCCCCCTGGGAAGAAATTTAGAACAAAGATCAGTGGGCAGGGTTCAGTCCTCAGTTCCCCCTAATCTGAGGTCTACATGATAGTGGTTGGCATTTTCCATCTGGTGGGGGTTTCTGAAAAGCAACCTAAAAATACATGTTAAGATGCTATTTTTTAGTTTCTATAGAAGAAAAACACCCCATGACTCTGGCTTAATTTGGAGACTATTATTACTATCTTCTCGCTGATCAGGTTGCTCATTTATTTATCAAGGCTGGCAAGGTGCCTAGAATTTCCCTTGAAGGGACTCAAGATTTATTTCCCTGCTCAGGGGGCCCAGCAGGCCCCTAGGAGGAGTTCTTGCTCTGTCTCTCTCATTGGATCTAGGGTACTTTATCAGATTTAGGTTCCATTTTTCTGTCAAAATGACTTCTCAAGGGGTAGAATAGTCTCCTGTCTCTCCTCCCCACTCCTCCATAGCATTCTTTACAGCGTCACCATCATTTCTTAACTTGGTTGGAGCATATAAGGCAGGATTTCTCAACTTGTTGACTGTTGAAGTTTTGGACCAGGTAATTCTTTGTTGTGGAGAGTTCTTTATGTTCTGGAATGTTTAGTAGTACCCTGGCCTCTACCCACTAAATGCCAGTAGGACCCACCTCCAGTGTGACAATCAAAAATAGCTCCAGACATTACCAAATACCCCCTAAAGAGGGTAGGGCAAAATCACCGTTGGTTTAGAACCACAGCTTTGCTAACTATCAGTTCTTCTCAAAGGTTATTTGTCCACAACCTTCAGTTTTATCAGTGCTAATCAATTATGAGACGTAGGTCTTTTCACTACAGCTGTTGTATTAATTTTCTATTCCAGCTACTATAACAAATTACTACAAATGTATTGGCTTAAACAGTACAAATTCATTATCATATAGTTTTGATGGTTAGAATTCTGAAATACGTTTCACTGGGCTAAAGTTGAGGTATCAGGAGGGCCGTGTTCCTTTCACAAGCTCTAGAGGAGCTCATTCACTTGTCTTGTCTGTTACTGAAAGCTCAGCACTTGTCCTTTAGGCCATATCAGAAGAAAGAAGACAAGTGGGGTGGTGCCTGTAGCTTGGCAGGTAGGGTGCTGGCCACATACACTGAGGCTAGTGGGTTTGAACTCAGACTGGGACAGCTAAAATCAACAATGACAACTGCAACAAAAAAATAGCCAGGTGTTGTGGCACGCACCTGTAGTCCCAGCAACTTGGGGAGGCTGAGGCAAGATAATCACTTGAGCCCAGGAGTTTGAGGTTGCTATGAGTTGTGATGCCATAGCACTCTATCTAGGGTGATAGCCTGAGACTCTGGCTCAAAAAAAAAAAAAAAAGAAAGGAGACAACTGACAACTGACTTGAGGAGCAGTTTATTAATTTACTGACAAATGAGGAGGTTGCCAGACTCCTGTCTTAA
>NW_003852411.1:19614874-19620194 GCF_000181295.1 Otolemur garnettii
GGCCTCTTTCTTAATCTTTAAAGCCAACAGTACAGCATCTTCCAATCTCTCTCTCTCTCTTGCTTTCATTTTTCTTATAAGAACCCAATGGCTCACTGGAATAATCTAGAATAATCTCCCTATTTTAAAATCTCAGCTTGGCATGGTGGCTCATGCCTATAATCCTAGCACTCTGGGAGGCCAAGTTGGGTAGATTGCTTGAGCTCAGGAATTCAAGACCAGTCTGAGTAAGAGAGACCCCATCTCTACTAAAAATAGAAAAAACTAGCTGGACATTATGGTGGGCACCTGTGGTCCCAGCTACTCAGGCTGAGTCAAAAGGATCACCTGACAACAAAAGTTTGAGGTTGCTGTGAGCTGTGATGATGCCATGATACTCTACCCATGGTGACAGAGTGAAGCTCTGTCTCAAAAAACAAAATCTCTGATTTAATCATAGCCGCAAAGTCCCTGTCGTCATACAAAATAGCATATGCACAGGTTATGGGGATTAGGATATTGGGGCTCAGAGAACAATACCCTAATGTGGCACTTTGACATGCTGAGTATTTGGAACTAAACAAGCAGCCTTAGAACCTTGGTCTCTCTGACCTTCATCTGCCCCAACCTCTTGTCCCTCTGTCCCAAAGCACAGGGAGGACCTTTCTGTGAAATTCCAGTTTTTGACTAAGGGAAGCTTCTCCAGAAGGGAAGCAATTATCTTGAGCCCCTTTCCTATAGTCTAATCAAACAGATGATTAACTCTAGGAAGGAAGACTAGAATTGACAGAAGACTCAGAGCCCAGAGAAACTTTGTCCCGGGTTATTGTATGTTTCTCTGGCCCATTCATCTCCTCCTTCCCCCCAAACATTTTCTCTTCCTTTAAAATTGCCTATGGCCCCCATTTCCTTCTCCCCTATGAAGAAAGGCATATAAGCGTCTACATCTCATTGGGTTGCTGGGTATTCACTTTTCTGTGACACATAATAAATTTATATGCCCTTCTTCTGCTAATTAGTCCTTTGTCAGTTCATTTCTCAGACTTAAATAGTGAACATCAACAGGGGAGAGAGAGAGTTCTCTTGCCCCAAGAAGAACAGGGACATCTTCTGGGGGCCTTTATTCTGCCTGCCATACCTGTATAACTGAGAGCCAGAAAGTATGAAAACTTGATTTATAAAGAGCGTCTTTGACAGAGAAGAGAACAAGAATGTGTAGACTGTGGGAACAGTCCATGATTTCATCATAGTGTCCAGGCATGGACTCCTTGGTGCTAGCTCATAGAACCACCTGTGGCACACAAAGACTGTGTGTGCATTAGTTGTTTACTTTATCTTATTTCTGTCTTGAACAGGACTGAATTTTTAACTGCCTAGTGCTCTTTTCCATCTGGTCATACTGTTGCTGGTCTCTCAAGCTGGATGTGTCCCAAATGGATTCATTGACCTCCCTTTGAAACCTGCTCCCCTTCCTCTCTTCACTAGTTGCATTGGTGGCCTTCCCACCCTCCTCCCAGAACCAGATTTGAAGCTCATCCTTTACATCATCTCCCACACCAATTATTATCTAAGCCCTAGAGATTTCCATTTCCATGAGAGCTTTTAAATCTATCTTTTCTTCCCTCTTCCCAGTGCCTTTCTCTTATTTCAGCCCTTTAGATGCTTTTCTTGTATTATGAAATAGTCTTACCTAGTTACCCTCTAGCCAGTCTCCATGGTTCCAGCTTCTCTTCCTCCATCAGTGGTCACACAATAACAGCTATTCTTATGGAACGCCCTAGGTAAGGAATACCCTTAATCCTTACACTCTGAGCTGAGCCAAGACAAGTACAGGCCAGAGGGCAGAAGTTCAAAGTCACCACCTATAAGCGATCATCACCAAGACATCATTAAAAATTGAATTGTCAGGAACTCCCGTTGAAGGCTTCTGCACCCTGTTCAAAAAGAAAAAAACGGAGAGGGCTCAGATTACTAATATTGAAACTGATTGAGAAGCCTAACTTAGTGTTCAACATATCATGTGAAAAAGTTGAATAAATACTTAAAGAACCTCTGACTGAAAGGGCACCATGTTATTGTATGCCTGAAGATCCATCTATCTCATCCCAATTCATGTATAAAGCAACTGAGGATCAGGGGATATTTTTAAAGTAATTTGCCCAGTTCACACAGGCAGTTAGTGGTAGAATTTGAATTTTATTTTAGGAATTCAGATTTCCATATTCTTTCCATTTTATAATGGCTTTGTCCATGCTTGTAACTTAATTTCTGATTCTTTTCTTTTTTTTTTTAATGCTTTTTTTTAAAAGGAGACAGTCTCACTACATTGCCCAGGCTGGACTTGAACTCCTGAGCCCCAGAGATCCTCCTGCCTCCCCATACTGGGTAGCTGAGCTTACAGGTATGAGCCAGCACACTTGGCTTCCTACATTTTTCTTTATGTCTTAATGTTCCAGTAAAACCAAACTCCTCACTCTTCTTTGCTAGACCTTACATTCCCACCTTCATGTCTTTTCATATGTGGTTACCTCTGCTAGAAATGGTCTGGAATGGCCTGGAATCTATCTTAATCCTTGAAATTTTTATCCTTGAGAGCCCAGCAGCAACATCAATGCTTTCAGGAAGACATCATAGAGATTCTACCTTGAAGTGATGAGCACTACTGTAGACCACACCTTATTTCTGGGTTGCTCCCACTTTGTAAGTTTCATTACAGATATTTCTGCATAGGTTTTCCTCTCCTACTGAACATGTCTGTGAGGAGGGTCTATGTGTGGCTCAGCTTTTCCCATAAGATGCCCTCCAAATATATATGGAATAAAGAAACAAGTACAAGAAGACATGCTTTGACTAGAACTGCCTGTTTCCTTCTGCTATAGTCTGAATATGTTCATATGTTGAAGCCTAATCACCACTATGTTAGTGTTACGAAGAGGGGCCTTCATGAGAGCAGAGCCCTCACAGGTGGGATTAGGGCTCTTGTAAAAGAACTAGAGGGAGTGGGTTTGTTCTCTTTTGCTCTTAGGCCATGTGAGGACACAGCATTCAAGATACCCTCTTAGAAGCAGAGACTTTGCCCTCACTACCCACTAAATCTGCTGGCCCCTGATCTTGGACTTCCCAGCCTCCGGAACTATGAGAAACTTTTATTATGTATAAATTAACCAGTCTCAAGTATTTTATAGTAGCACAAATGAACCAAGACACTCTTTAATTATAAAGGATTTGCCAAAACATAATACTAAAGTCAAAGATCTAGAAGATAGGTTTGGCTTTGTTCTATACTGCTTCTGGTCTTTGTACAAATTCTTACTTCTCCATCACCTATGGGATGTTCTCTTTCCTATCTCACATGCTTCTATCAATTCATAGCTGTCATTTCTCCAAGACCTGGCTCAAAGCCTCACTCTTCCTAGAAGACTTTTTTTCCGAGTCCAGACCTGGGTGGTCACTCAATGGTCACATGACATCTACACAAGTTGATGACTGCTACCTTATTATCACTGCTAGTCATCAGCTGTTACTAAGTGCTTGGTATATGAAAAGATCTGTGCCATGTGTTGTGTGGTAGGCCAGGGGAAGCTTTGCCGAAAAGGTGAGATTCAAGCAGGTTCTTGAAAACTATGTTTTAATTAAAGAGGTGGAAAGGAAGAATAAGATAATGCATGACATTGAACCTCAGTTCCTCCTCTTCTTGTTACTGCTATATAATCTTGAGAAAAATTATTTAATTGATTTGGAAATGAAGTTCCCCATATGTAAGATGGGAACAATAAAATCCACATTTCAGTGTGGTTGTAGTTAATTAAGATACAACATGTAATAACTCTTCAGTGGTCAGTGAATGAAACTAACAAACTTCCTTTCTCCACCTCACCAACTCTGTCCTCTCGTGGTGTCTGCCATCTTGGTCATGTTGTCTGAAGATAGGGAGAAGTCTTCCATTTGATCTTTCTTCTGCAGAGGACCACAGATGAGTCTTCTGTCATTCTGCTAATTATGCATTGATCATTAATAGGTTGCTTTTCCAAGGGAGAAAATAACTGAATTGTTTCCATCCCCTCTGCACACGCTTTGTTGCTTTAAGTTTGTGCTTTTGCTTGTTGTTGTCTTTTCTACCTGGAACATGCCATCTCGTCAGACTTAACCTGGGCAGCAATCACTGGCCCTGTAAGAGTCAGCTGAGGTGTCACTCTAGAACTTTCCTTGACCTCATTTTCACCTCCTAGACTAGTTCCCATAGTCTGTGCCCCCAGCCTGCTGTGGGCACCACTCTATCATTGCACAGTTATCATGCTTTATTTAAAGACCTTCCTTTCTCACTGGGCTCCCCAAACCTTCAAGACTGGCACATAGCACACTATGTGGTTGTTGAACAAGTGAGTGGATGTTCTCCATTCTTTTCCAGGTCTATCTTTTATTCTTCCGGGCACCACCATCCCCTCTCACCCATTGTGCATTGTTTATTGCTTGCTATTTACAAAGCCACTTTCTAATCTGACCATCAATAATGTCCCCAGATGTTAATAATAACACTAACTCATATCTACTTAGCACTTACCATTTACCTAGTGTTAGGTGCCTAAACCACACCCCCACCTCCCCTCCCAGAAAAAAAGGCCTACCTGGCCCTACCCCAAGAGTTTTGCTGGAAAGACCCTAGCCCATCAACACCTTCTAACAACCTGTGAAATCTCCTCCCCCCTATACTCAGTATAATAATATGCCCCCAACTACTCTCAGTGCAGCCACCATCTTTGCCCAGGCGGGTCTCAGGCCCTTTCATTAAACTTGGCTTGAACCTCTCCTGGTCTGTCTCTGGGTACGCCCTGAACACCTTCCATCTAGCATTGTTCTAAGCACTTTACATGCATAAGCTCCTTTAAACATTCCTTTGTTGCCATTCCTGCCCCCCACCCTTGGACTAACCTTGATTTTGTGGGAAGTACTGTCTTTTTACAGTCCCACCATAACACAATAAAAGTACTGTCTTTTTACAGTCCCACCATAAGACAATAAATCCTGCATCGGAATACAACCCAGTAGGTTTATTATCATTCAAATATTGGAAGATATAGTGAGAAAAATCCAACAACAAAAGGAAGTACTAAACATTTGATATCCTTAAGGTGCAGTGACATTATAATTTTATTTTGTTTTGTTTTTCCTTTATGTTTAGATTTAAATGACTTGTTTTATGTTTCAGGTAACTTAAGCCAGGATAGGTTGAGATGGACTGTTCTACTTAAATTTCAGTTTACTAGAGGTAGCTTTGAAAGAGTTATAGAAACATGAATATCAGTGTGAAAAAATGAGGGAGTTTTCATCATTCTTCCCCCCC
>NW_003852411.1:19620503-19650334 GCF_000181295.1 Otolemur garnettii
CTTGCCAGATTTAGCAAATAAAATTATAGGAGGCCCAGGTAAGGTTGAATTTCAGAAACATAATTTTTAAACATAAATATGCCCTATGAAATAGTATGTCCCATGCAACAGGTATGCCCCTAATGTTGCAAGGGACATATACTGAAATGTCATTTATTGTTTTTCTGAAATTCAAATTTTTCTGTGCATTCTATGTTTTATCTGGCAAGCTAAATGGGAGGTGATATGAGTAATTATCTTGCAGGGGTTGTGTGAGGATTTGAGTCTTATCACAGATGTATAGTCTGTGTATATAACTATAACTGATGGTTATAATATGACTGTAACTGTGTATATAAAAAGTAAAGGGGATAATAGTAATAAAATTCTTTAAATGGCAATTTGTGCTACAGGGAGCCCTGGGGGAAAAGTTTCTGACTCTGAACTAGGGGAAGGTAAATTATAATCAAGGTCTGGGAGTAAAATTTAGAATTACACAGTGATAATTTGGGGAAGGGAGAGAATTAGTAAGTTAGTTATATAACTATTTAATTAATGATATAACCATATGCTTATTTAATTAATTACATAACTATATAACTACATAATGAAGTACTTAGGAAGTTTTTATAAAGTTTTCACTAAGGTATCACTTAAATTCTATGTAGTTTGTGTTGTCTGCTTTGACTGTTTTGTGGTTTTGGGGGGAGTGTTTACTTTGTTTTGTTTTGAAACGCAGGGAAAGCGTATTTAACTTTAAAGAGATTGTGCAGCTACGTTAAACAGGACTGTAGCATCTTCTGGTGAGGAAAAAGGCCTTTCCTGTCACCTTGTGGCCATGTGCTCTAACTACACTGTGCTTAAGAAGAACCTTGGGTGGAGGGGGGATTCAGCGTTTAAATGCTGCCAAATCCAGAGGGCACCAAGGCTGAGTCAGGACAGTAAGAGCCATGAACAACTGTGTCCTTTCCCTAATTCCCACTCTCCCAAAGCTGGAGGCTTGAGAGTCAGCAGCTGGCTAAGAGAGGCGGGGCAGGGAAAGTGGTGCAATCCATGCCTTTCCCTTCTGTGCTGTGGGCTCCCAAGCCTGAGATGCGTGAAGCTTTATCGAGTGCAATACTGATTATTACAGACCAAGGGTCCCTTTGTTTAGTGGCTAGAAAGTTCATGGTTTGTCTTAGCTTTTCTCCAAAGAGCAGTGACAGGGCAAATCCCAGAATGGGGGTGAAAGGACAAGGGAAAAAGAAACAAAAAATGTGCTTCTTATTTGCATCCTGAGGCATGAAGCTTATTCAATAAGCATGTTTTAAATGCATAGATGTACCACGAGGTTAAAAATCAAGGGGGAAGGATGTACAGCAATGCTAACAAAGAAAGGCAAACAGTTGCATTTGGATAAAGCTTCTCATCTCACATATGAATAAACCAAGGTCAAAGACAGGGTAATGTTATCAGTAGAGTCAGCTCTAGAAGTCATAGTAAAGCTACTTAAAAAATCTTGAAATTCCACAAGTCCATTATAGCAGGGACCTAAGCAGAGTCTAGTCCTTCTGACTCTGACCCAGCCATGGCAAAATTTTTTTTTCTTTCGTTCTCTCTTCTCTCCCCACAGGTCTTTCCAAGTCCTGCAGGGAGGGGTGGAAGCTGGTTCCATCAGTTCCTCTTCTTCAACTTCTACCCCTTCTCTTTCTTCTGTTACCGCTCAGTTTTCTTTCTCTTTAACCCAAATCATGCCTGTCTTTGTCCATTTTCTGTTGCTATAACAGAATACCACAGGCTAGATAATTTATAAAGAAAAGAAATTTAGGCTGAGCACAGTTGCTCACACCTGTAATCACAGTGCTTTGGGAGACTCAGGCTGGAGGTTCACTTGAGGCCTGGAGTTGGAGGCCAGCCTGGACACCAGAAACCTTGTCTCCACAAAAAATAAGAAAAATCACCCAGGTTTGGTGGGACATGCCTATAATCCCAGCTACTCAGGAGGCTCAGGCAGGAGAATTACTTTAGTCCAGGAGTTAGAGGCTATAGTGAGTTATGATTACCTCATTGCACTCTAAGCCTGGGCAACAGAACGAGACCTGGTCTTTAAAAAAAAAAAAAGAAAGAAAGAAAAAAGAAAGAAAAAGAAAATTATTTCTTACAGTTCTGTATGAGAGCATGGTGCTAGCATCTAGCAAGGGCCTTCTTGCTGTGTTATACATGGCAGAAGGCATCTTGAGTCCACCTGTCAGCTCAGGTCTCTCTTCCCCTTTTTATAAAGCCAACAGTCCGACCCTGAGGCCCACCCTGATGACCTTGTCTAATCCAAACTACCTCCCAAAGGTCCTGCCTCCAAATGCCATCAATACATGAATTTGGAGCTTAAAGTTTCTAGCACATGAAATTGGAGGGACATATTTAAACCATTGAAAAGTGTAACCTTGGAATATCACCTGGCATCTGCCCAGACTTTCCTACCCCCTACCTCTGGGAGGCAGTAGAATTTCTATTCGCATTTGAGGCTTGCCAGGGTTGTCACATACCTTTAAAAGTCAGTGGCAGGGCTCCCATAAGAGCCTGGGTTTTGGACTCCTCCCATTACATTTGCTAGCTCTCTGCCTTCAATTTCTGGCTTCCCATTTTGGATTATGATGATTTTCTTGACATTAATTTTTTTATGTATGTGAAAGTTTTCAAGACGCCTACGAGTGGAAAATGCACTCTCCCCAGCCAAATCAAACTTCACCAGATTCCTTACAGCTGTATACGTTGAAATGACTAATGAAAGAGCCTTCTGCTGCCAGTGGAACTTTCACACATGGCACTGTTGCTGCAGCTCGACAGGACCCAACCCTGGCATTTACATACTGGATGTCACCCCAAAAGCCCCCAACCAGGGGATTTCCAGGTTGTATTAAGAATGCCACTCTGGGCCTTGGAATGTACACTGTATGAGCACCCATCCTTTAGAGCAGGGGGCGGGTAGCATTGTGGATCTCCACCCATCCCTTAGCAAGCAAGTGCATTTCTCCTGGGAAGATGTCCAGATTCAGTCACATATCCATCAGTGTCAGGGATGGCTCAATAATAATGATTCTGCTGCCTGCCAGCTACTGATGGAGGTATTGAGAATACCTAGGTGAGGAAGTCAGGCCCCCTGGGCTGAGCTGGATGCCCAAAGGCAAAGAGCACAAACCTTTGGATAATTTCTATCCTTGGCAGTGTGTCCTGTAGCGTAAGTGTGAAGTGGGTATTCTGGGAGCTCAGATGAGGGGCTCCTAACTTAGGCGTGGCCAGGGAAGACTTCCTGGAGCCCTGAATGACTTAGTGGAGCCTTCAACATTTTTTCTAAAGTGCTAAAGTGCTCCCCTCCTTAGTTAAAAAGGTAATGCAGGTGAAGAAAAAAACAAGAAAACTTGATTGGTGTAATTCCCACCCAATTGGAGCTGGTAGCTTCCTCCTGAAAGAAGAGTTGTGTGTGTGTTTGTGAGTGTGTAACGGTACAAAGACTGGAGTAGTGCTGACAAAAGGGAGATGAAGACTGGGAGGTGAGACCTCATCTCTGGGCCCAGAACCTCCTTGTGATAATGCCAGCCATGGTAGGAAATCAGCACCCACTCTCTGTGGGACTCCGGCTTTTCCCAACTTGGGGTTCCAGGTCTTGGTCTTAGTTATTGATGTTTCACCTTTGCTTACGTGTCTGATTTATCAAGGTGTTTTCCTAAACAAAATTGATCTCTCCCTAAAAAGAACTATGGGTCCAGCTCCAAGATGTTAACAATATTTAACCTGCTACGATGCCAATGAGCACTCTCGTTTATTTAGGACTTTCTTTGCACCAGGTATGTGCTAAGAACTTTATATTTGTTATCTTATGATATCAGTCCTCAGAACAATCTTATGAAGCAGAAGTTTTATTATTTGCACATAGCTTGATGGCAGAGCCTGGCCTCCAGCCCAGAGCTCTCTGGCTCCTAAAAGTATTCCTGTGCATTATTTTTCAAACATATTTGTCTAAGACACATTTTTTTTTAAATTTGGCACTAAGATTTATTTTTCAGTACTGAGATTAAAATTCCATGAAACGCAATTTAGGAAATGCTTTCCCAGGAATAGCTATTGCCCTGTTTGTAAAATAGAGATAATAATACAGTCTCTGAGTCATGATGGTTAAAAGATACTTCAGAAAATGGGAGAAGATACTTTCTACTAGGAACACGTGTGTGTATGTTAAAAATACCATTTGTAATGTTCTTGATGAAAAGACAGTGTTTTGGCCAGGATGATAATGAAGATGATGGTTACTAAGCTGAAAGACCCTCAGGCCCTATTGGGGAGGGCCCTACTAGCTGCCTGCCAGGTGCCCTGGGGTCTGCTCCCCTCCCCTCTGTTTTTTTTTTTTTTTTGAGACAAAGTCTCACTGTGTTGCCCTAGGTAGAGTGCTATGTCATCACAGCTCACAGCAACCTCAAACTCATAGACTTACGCAATTCTCTTGCCTCAGCTCCCTGAGTAGCTGGGACTACAGGCGCCCGCCACAATGCCCAGTTATTTCTAGAGAGGAAGTCTTGCTCTGGCTCAGGGTGATCTTAAACCTGTGAGTTCCCCCACCTTGGCCTCCCAGAGTGCTAGGATTACAGGACTGAGCCACTGCACCCAGCCCTCCTCCCCTGCCCTCTGGTTCTTTCTCTCATCCCCTTGTGATGCTTGTTTTTGTTCTAGGAACGGTTCTTTAGTCACATGCAGCTGGGCCAGGGCTTTGCTCTAAAGCACACTGCTGCCTACTCAGGCCAGATCTGAACTCCTCTTATGCAAATTTGGACTGTGTCCTGAGCTACAGCTGTAGGCCGGGCCCCTGTTACATATTGGGCAGACCACCTGCAGCCTGGTTGCTGCCATCTGGCTGCCATCTTCCCAGACAGCTGCTCTGCTACTTTACCACCACCCACACTTCTCTGCCTTTGGAGACGAGAATCAACTTAGGAGACACCTGGGCTGGACATATCTCCTTGGTCGCTGACTTGAACAGCTCACCAATCCTGGAGGGGGCTAATCTCTCAGGCTGGTTAGCTCCCAACCTACCCCCAGGATCCTCCCCTGCTCCATCAGTTTGCTACAGGGCCTGGTAGAGCTGGTGGTAAAATCATGACATTCCTTTTCTCCTGTGCACCAGCTTTGCACCGTTGTCATGGTTCTTTCAAAATCTTAGCAGTTCCATGGATGTGTACATTAGTATAAAACATACTGTAAACAGAACAGACAAGCAAAAATAGGCACTCAACCCAGTTCCTTTATACTACCTGGAAAAGCATGTGCATTGTTTTCAGTAAATATGAAGTACTGCTAAAAACAAAAAACAAAAAACAAATTCTTTCATATAATTTCTTCTCACATTGCACCTGTGAGGGAGCTAGATTTATTTTCATTTCACATGTGGAAAGACTGAGGATCACAGAGGTTAGCTGATTTGCCTAACTTCACACAACTAGGAACAGCAAAGCCAGGCCAGAATAATCATCCAGTGTTTGTCCCCTGTCAAATGCTGCCCCTGGGAACCCTGGCCCTTGAGGCCATCAAGGTTAGGGCCTTTTACTCCTGGAGTGTCCCAACATGACAACATAAGGGTGGTTCTGACTGAGTGTGAGATGCAACGTTAGGCCCCTCTGTTCTCTTACCTTTATCCTTCTCCATCCTACTTTTGTTTTTTTAAGACAGAATCTCACTTTGTCACTCTTGGTAGAGTGCCATGGTGTCATAACTCACAGCAACCTCGAACTCCTGGGCTGAAGTGGTTCTCTTGCCTCAGCCTCCTGAGTAGATGGACTATAAGCACCTGCCATGATGCCTGGCTATTTTTAGAGACTGGGTCTCGCTCTAGCTCAGGCTGATCTGGAACTCCTGAGCTCAGGCAATCCACATGCCTTGGCCTCCCAAAGAGCTGGAATTATAGGCATGAGTCACCTGGCTTGGCCTCTTCCATCCTATTCTTAAGGCTGATCCTATTGTCCACCGTTTGTGAGACTCAAAGTACTTTTGGCTTTTCTCTGTAGCTTGCCTATGGGGATCTTTGCTATCACCCCCCCCCCACTTGCTTCTTGACCTAGCACCAGTTGAACCACAGGTACATGCTATGGAGATATGTAAAATGTAAAGAGAAAGATGAGATGTGGTCTTGCTCCTAATAAACTGTTAAAGGAAAATTATTCTGATACTTGTTAAAAATGGCAAGGAAGACTTTATTCAAGACTATTGCATTGGGGTCAAGATTATTACAATAGTGAGATGATTGAATGGAACTTCAGATATATTAGGGTTAGTGGGGGTTTATAGCTAACAGGCAGGGTTGGGAAATGGATGAAAAAGTATTAAGAGGATCTTGGTTGGGAATCAAGGAAGGAGAAAGGGAAGCTTGATTAGATATCAAGGGTTGGTTGATTTTCAATGAACTGGCTTAGCAAGATTTGTTGCTAGAACTGGGCTCAACAGGCCCAGGGTGAAGCCTGGTCAAGAAGAGGGCTTAAAGGAGCTCAACTAAAGTTTAATTAAGGAGGAAGTATTTGTCAGCACTCACAAAGTAGTGTGAGAGTCAGGACCCAAACAAAGGCACAGGACCTATAGTGGTGAGAGAAGTGATGTGTCATCCCCAGACATGGCTGGAGCTCAGAGAGAAGCCAGTGGGTGTGTCCAGGCTATTCTAGCCACTGGCTCCAGGACTGACCTTTGGAGAGTCACACTCTCTTCACCTCATGTTCATTCATTTCTTACTTCTCTGTGACATCCACATACTTTTCTTCTAGTATTTTGAAGCTTGAGTTTCTAGAATTTGACGGTTTCTACCACAAACAAGACTGAAAAGTACAAAGGCTTTACTTAGACCTTGGAAAAGGATTTAACCTCCTGTTTCTCTTCTGTAATGTTGGGACAATACCTGTTATAAATTGAATTGTGTTCCCCAAGGATTTATTTAGTGACCTAACCCCCAATGTGACTATATTTATAGATGGGACCTCTAAGGTGGTAGTTAAAATTAAATGAGGTCCTAAGGGTGGTCCCTAATCTGATAGGACTGGTGTCCTTGTAAGGAAAGGCAGAGATACCAGAGATCTTTGTGTGTGTGTGTGCACAGAGGAAAGGCCATGTGAGACGCAGTGAGATGGTAGCCACCTTCAAGCCAGGAAGGGAGGTTTCACCAGAAATGGAATTTTCTGGCATGTTGATCTTGGACTTCTCATCTCCAGAAGAGTGAGAAAATAAATTTCTGTTGTTAAGGCCTGAATTCTGTGGTACTTTGTTATGGCAGCCTGAACACATGGATAAAACACCCATCGCATGGGTAATTATAAGAACTACATATAATGTGAGCTGTGGGCCTAACAGCAATTCACACAGATTAGTTTATTTGTCTCTCCTTCTGTCTTGTGATTTGTAGGGTGGCAAGGTCCTTTTGCCACAAGACATTTTCCTTGTGACCACATGATGGTGTGGAAAATTCACAGAGTAGAATTATCCATTTGGGTTCAGGCTTGCTTCTCCATGTTGCGAGTAAGAGAAACTTACCTAATCAGTATAAGCAAAAAGGGAGGATTTCCTAGCTGTATGCGATTATCAGAGTTCTTGGTCTTTACCAGTAAAAGTGAACTCTGCCTGATTTATGCCAAAATGGAACTGCTGAAAGGCTGCAACATGGGGCACTGTCAGGAAGAATGGAGAACCAGGTCTGGTGGGGCCTGATAGTTGGGCAAAAGGGTCAAATAACACACCAGAGTGCACAAGGACCACAGGGCCACACTGCAGGTGCTGGTGCTGCTGCTTGCCCTCCGACATCATGAGCACCAGACTGCACCAGCCTGCTGGATCAAATTCTCCTCTAATGTGCCTTGTGGTCCTTGTGGTTCTGGGGTGGTGCTGTCTCCTTGGCAGAGCCTAGCTCTTCCATCTACGTCCATGCTACAAAGAAGGCTGGGGAAGTGAGCACTAGCATTTTCAGCAATGAGAGTGGGAGGTGACCCTGCATTCCACAAAGATTCATCAGTGGGGAACTTCCCCAGACAATTAATAGGAGGTTTAAAACGCCAGGTGGCCAACAAGACTGATAAGTTCCTCCACAGACACAGGAGAAACTCACAAAGCCCTCAAATAGGAAGTGTAGCTTCACTCATGGGAGTGAGAACCAAGGACTAGAAAACTGGCAATTGGTTACTTGCTGCCCCATCTCTCTCTGTCTCTGTATTGCTCTCTTGTGTCTCCCAGCTCCACTGGCTAAAGGTAAGGGCCACCTTTGTCTTGACTATTAGTTTTTTGTCTCCCTTAGAACATCTGTTTCCTCATCTTCCAGAAACATCCCTCAATTCCCCTTTGAGGGGCTCCTCCTCTGTCTATTATTGGTCTGAGTGGGCTCCAACCTCAGCCCTAGGGATGGGCCATCTGCCCCAGGGCCAAGCTAATCAGCACGTTGGATTCCCCTGGCTGCAAGGGTAAGCACTTCACCTAACACAGCCTGTGACTCCACCCCACTTATTTTCCTGAACTATAATTTATCAACATACAGCTCAATGAATTTCACAGAAAATTCATTGTATACCCCTGTGGAATCACCATCAAGGCTGAGATATGGAAACATTTCCAGAAGCCCAGCAGTCTCCCTGGCAGTCCTCTGTAATACTCCACCCAAAGATAATCATATTCTGACTTTTATTACCATAGATATAAGTTTTACCCCCTTTTGAACTCTATATAAATAGAATCATATAGATGCAAACTTTGCTCTCTGGCTTCTTTTGCTCAACATTATGTCTGTGAGATTTGCCCATGTTGTTTCCTATCATTCACTCTTTTTTGCACTTGTATAATAACCCATTATGTGATTTAGATCACAAATTTGTTTTTTATTGTTGGAGAGTCATTGAGGGTACACAGAACCAGGTTACACTGATTGCATTTGCTAGATAAGGACCCTTTTATATATCCATTCTATTGCTAATGGATTTTTGCTGGCTTAGGGCTATTGGATAACCTGTGTGCATTACTGCATGTATCTTAGTGGATATAAACACTCGTTACTTTGGGTGTTTACCTGGAGTAGAACTGGGTCATAGAAAAAAAAATACCTAACTTTGCCAAATGGTCTTCCTAATCCTAATAGATTATACCACATCTACTGACAATATATGAACTTGCCTATACTTATATATTATCAGTGTCTTTAATTTTTGCCATTCTGATCAGATCTCATGGTATCAAATTATGGTTTTACTTTGTATTTCCCTGATAACTGACAGTGCTGAGTGTTTTCTTTTAATACACTTACTGGCTATTTGGATATCCTATTTTGTCAAGTGGTTGTTTCAGCTTTTTCTTATTTGTATAAAACAGTGGGCAGTTGGCCTTTTTCTCATTAACAGAGAATTAACATTCTTTATTCTGCTTATGAGTCCTTTGTTAGATACATATATTGCAAACATATTCTCTTAGCCCATAGTTTGTCTTTATGTTCTCTTAATGATGTCTTTTTTAGGACTATAAATTCAGTTTATTAATTGTTTCTATGATTAGTGCTTTTAACTTGTTCCCTTTTGCTCACTCTGAGATCATGACTTTTGAGGGAGTTAGAAGCAAATAGTTCCCTGTTTTTGTTGCATTTGAGGCTATGAAGAGGTGAGGCTGAGCTAGAAATGGAGGCAGAAAGCAGAAAGACTTGCCTTGGGGTGGGGCAATGTCATAGCAAGATGAGTCTGAGCTTCTCAGGAACTGTCCACTGTGGTTGTGGCTGAAATTGAATGCAGGCCAGGAGACTGACATGGGGCAAATGACCTCTGAAAAGATTCATTTAGCTATTCCTCGATCAACTATTTACTGGGTGTTTGTATTACAAGGTGACACACTCATGGAATATATATTCTAGAGGATTTTGTAAATTATTTTAAATACTTTCTTATATTCCAGATTAGGAAACCAATATGAGGACATGACAGTTAGTTTGCTTGTTATCACAAAGCTAGGGCAGAACTGCAGCTAAACCAGAACCACAGGTAAAACCCAGGTCCCCTGGATTGAGGCTTCCCACTGTCCCCCCAGTTACCAGTTCCGCAAAGGGTGACATCCACTCTGCCTTAGGCTGATGATAGCCTATCTCAGGTGAGTGGAAGCTCCCGTCTCTTCATTTGACCCTGGATAAAGTGAGACACCCTGGTCTGCAGCAACAGAGACTTCAGGAAGTCCATACATGTCAGAGGGCCACAGTGGACCAGTGCCATCTGGGGGAAATCAGAGGGATTTCCCCTAAGTCCTTCCTGTCAAAGAAAGAGGCACTAGGGACCTTCATGAAGGGGAAAAAACAACACCTCAAAGTCTAGTCTGGGCTGGGTACATCTGTCTCTGGTGGGCTGCTATATGTTGGGCTTTACCACAGGACACCAGATTCCAACCTGTCATGGGTCAGTTCCAGGAAACTGGGGTTTAAAGCTGCATGCACACAGCTTCAAGCAAGTCCTAGGCTAGAGCTCAGTCCAAAGAGCACTCGGACCTTTTCGTTGGCAGCAGGTGGGAAGTGATGGACATTTGCCTGATGACCTGGAGGCTGCGACTCTATGAAGCCTCTTTTGATCTGCTTTTTCTCCACCTCTTACACCATGCTGCCCATAAGATCTGGCACCCCATGAACTCCCTTAGACACTCTTACCTGTTCATACACCATTGGGGGCTTTATATTGACCAACCTTTATAATGAACAGCTTTTGAAGGTTTCCTCCCATTATTGGATTAAAGCAGTAATAAGGTGGTAGTAGAACTGGATCTTGATACCCACTTACCACTTCTGCATCAGCCGGAGAGCTGATGAGTTGTTTTTTTTTTTTTTGACTATTCTGGGCCTCAGTGACTTTCTCCCTTGAATTTCTGTTGAACCACAAATCTGCAGCTTCATTGTAGGTTAGTTTGACGTTTCACTGTTGATTCATGGGTGTCAGATATGTAATTGTGACAAAATTTTCATCATCTTGTGTTTATGGTACATTGTGGATTTTTTAAGACTAAAGACTGTCTTTACTTTTCCACTTAAATTTATGCTTTCTTGAAGTATAGTATGAATATAGAAAATAGCACAAATCCTAAGTGTACATAGGTCACCATGAAAGTTTTTGTGATATATTGTGTTAGGGTCTACTATTTCACTTTCAAGAAACATAGTTGATGGTGTCCTTTCTGATTCACCTATGTGAGTTTCAACTACTCGACTTAATCAGTGTTGCTGGGAGGTCTTCATTTCTTTCTATCCACACAGATTTTATGCTTCTTGATTTTTTGTGCATCTTAAAACTTTCATAATGACCCATGTACCACTCAAGGGTGTATACAGGCATAAAGAACACACACCCACGTCCCTAGCACCTAAATCAGGAAATGGATAATACTAGAAATGCAGATACTCTTCAGAGCTATCTTCCCACCAGAGTAACCAGTGTCCTCACTTTTCATACTATAGGTTAGTTTTGTATGTAGGAATCTTATTTTTATACCAGAAAAAGTACTTGATTTAATAAAATATTATAAATCACTGAAAGCAAACACCCTTCAGGGAATACACAATAGTTCAGGTATAGATTCTAAAGTCTTTGGTCTTACTGGAAATAGTTTGAAGATTTTCAATTTAATTTTGCTTTCTTTTTTTGAAATCATTTCAAACTTAAAAGAAAACTTACAAGAATATCGTAATAACTTTTTTTCTGAACTGTTTGAGAGGAAGTTTCTGGCATAATGCCTCATGCCCTCTATCCCCCAATATTTGTTTGTAATTCCTGCACACAAGGACATTCTTCTGCATAACAAAAATAGAACCATCACAATTGGGAAAATGATATTGATACATTATTAACATATTATCTCCAGACACCACGTTTCACCAAGTGTCCCCGTAAATGTGTTCATTGTAGAAGTCCAGGAATGAGTACTGCATTTTGTTGTCACACCTCTTTATTCTTCTTCACAGTGGGAGAGTTTCTCAGTCTTTCTTTGATTTTCATGAACTTGACACTTTAGACAATTACAGTTGGTTTGTAGTAGGCTTCTCAATTTGAGTTTGGTGTTTCCTTAGAATTAGATTCAGATTATGCTTTTTATTTTTGAAAACTGTTTATTTATTTTTTTATTATGGGTTAATATGAGGGTACATATGATTAGGTTACATTATTTGCATTTGTAAAGTCAAGTCCAAAGTCTCAATTGCACCTGAGTCCTCAGGTAGTGCGCCATATACTCCTATATTGTACCTGATAGGTGAGACCTAGTCGAGCTCCCTCTTGTCTGCCTCTCCCCTCTTTTTGAATTTAATTGTGTTTTACTCTTGTGTGGGCCTATAGTTGTTAGTCTACTATTTTCAGATTAATACTGAGTACATGGGATGCTTGCTTTTCTATTTTTGTGATACTCTACTAAGAAGAATGTGTTTCAACTCCATCCAGGTGAATACAAAAGATGCAAAGTCTCCATCTTTTTATGGCTGAATAGTAGTCTGGTCTACATATACCACAGTTCATTAATTAATTCATGGGTTGATGGGCACCTGGGTTGTTTCCACATCTTCAAGATTGTGAATTGAGTGCCTATGAACATTCATGTGAAAATTTCCTTATGGTAAAATCATTTTTTTTTTCTTTTGGGTAGATACC
Source organism: Otolemur garnettii (assembly GCF_000181295.1). NCBI lineage: Eukaryota > Metazoa > Chordata > Mammalia > Primates > Galagidae > Otolemur > Otolemur garnettii. The sequence goes on from NW_003852411.1 coordinate 19,633,124, forward strand.
TAGTAGTGAGATTGCAGGGTCTAATGGGAGATCTACTTTTAGTTCTTTGAGGATTCTTCATACTTCTTTTCAAATAGTTTGCAATTCCATCAATAGTATATCAATGTATGCCTCGTTCTGCACTCATGCCAGCATCTGCAGCTTTGGGACCTTGTGATGTGGGCTTTTCTTACTGGTGATCTCAAGGTGATTTTGATTTACGTTTCTCTGGTGATTAGGGATGATGAGCATTTTTTTTTCATGTGTTTATTGGCCATGTGTTTGTCTTCTTGGGAAAAGTTTCTATTTATGTAGCTTGCCCATTGATTGATGGGGTTGTTTACTGTTTTCTTATGGATTTGCTTGAGTTCTTTGTATATTCTAGTCACTAGCCCTTTGTCCAATTTGTAATGTGCAAATATATTCTTTCATTCTGAAGGTTATCTATGCTTTGTTGCATGTGTCCTTAGCTGTGCAAAAGCTTTTTAACTTGATCAGATCCCTTTTATTTATTTTTGTTGTTGCTGCAGTTGCCAATGCGGACTTCTTCATAAATTCTTTCCCAAGGCAGATATCATTGGGTGTTTTTCTCACACTGTCTTCTAGGGTTTTTGTTGTTTCATGTCTTAGACTTAAATCTTTTATCCAGCGTGAGTTAATTTTTATAAGTGGTGAGAGATGTGGGTCCAGTTTCAGTCTTTTACATGTGGCTATCCAGTTCTCCCAGCACCATTTATTAAATGAGATTCTTCCCCAGTGTAAGCTTTTGTTTGGTTTGCTGAAGATCACATGGTAATATGAGAAACCTAGATATGGTTTCATCTCTAGGTTCTCGATTCTATCCCATAGATCTATGTCTTTATTTTTATGCTAGTACTATGCTGTTTTGATGACTACAGACTTGTAGTAAAACCTGAAGTCTGGTAATGTGATGCCTCCAGATTTGTTTTTATTTTGACAATTACAAAATAGTAATGGAACCAGAAATACAAATTACATTGGCTATTTGGGATTTTTTGGTTCCATACAAATTGAAGAACTATTTTTTCAAGTTCTTAATGATGACTATTTTTTCAAGTTAGTATGATGATAGTTTTAATGGAACTATATTAAATGAGTAAATCATTTTGTGTGGTATAAATATTTAATGATATTTATTCTTCCTAGCCTTGAGCATGGTATGTACTTCCATTTGTTAACATCTGCTATTTCTTTTCTCAGAGTTTCACCATTATCTCTGTAGAGATCCTTCACCTTCTTTGCTAAGTATATTCCAAGGTATTTCATTTTATTTGAAGCTACTGAGAATGGTATCGTGTCTTTGATTTTGTTGTTGGCTTGACTGTTGTTGGCATATATGAAGGCTACTGATTTGTGGACAATGGTTTCATAGCCTGAGATGTTAGTCTATTTCTTGAGCACTTCCAGGAGTCTCATAGTTGAGTCCCTGGGGTTTTCTAAGTAGTATAAGACCTTATAATCAGCAAAAAGTGAAAATTTGACTTTCTCTCTCCCCATTTGGATACCTTTGATATTCTTCTCTTGCCTGATTGCATTGGCAGGGATCTGGACATGCTTTTTATTTTTGGCAGCAACATCTCAGAAGTGATGCTATGTTCCTCTCTGTGCATCCTGTAGGTGGCGCCCAATTTCAATTTGTTTTATTAATGGTGATGTTGGCTTTGATCACTTAATTAAGAGGTTTCTGCTAGTCTATTCTTTTTGCCTTCATAATTAATAAGTATTTTGTGGGAGGTGCTTTGAGATGTTTAAATATTCTGTTCTGCATCAAACAGTCATCCATTAGTTTTAGCATCCACTGATGTTTCCTGTTGGAGTCATTAGTATTATGATGGTTGCCAGGCAATGATTTGAATTATAATCCAATTATCATTATACCTTTATTACTTTCACATTTTTCTGTAACCCATTCATTTTTATTAGTTTAAACACAGGAAATCTATCTTATTCATTGGCTTCTAATCTCTTTTCATCAAATTGTCCCCAATTTAGCCAGTGTCCCTGTCATCTTAATGTACTTCCTTACCTTCTGGAACAAGATATTTGAAGCTCATCTTGTCATTTTCCTATAATTTTTTTTGAGGGCCTTGGTTCCTTTTAGTAGAGAATGGTATTTGGAAATCATCTTAGTCTCTGCTGCTAACATGTGCCATAGACACAGATGTGGGACCCCACATAGGTTGGCTTATAGACAACAGAAATTTATTTCTCATAGGTTTGGAATCTGGGAATTCTAGGTTAGGAGGCCAGCATGCTTGGGCTCTGGTGAAGGTCAGAGTCCACAATGCAGACGTCTGACTTGTGGCTGTGCCTTCACTTGGTGGAAGAGGCAGAACAGATCTCTGGGCCTCTTTTAATAAGAGCACAAATCCCTTATATGGACCTAGTTACCTGAAGTCCCACCATCACTTTGGGGGTTAAGATTTTAACATATGAATGGGGCAACACAAGCACTCAGACCATAGTAGAAATTAAAATGTGAATGGCAGTTATGTTTATTGTTATTGGATGTCACTGCTCCCAGACCTCCTCAATGTGTAGAGCTAGGCAGCACACCTCTTCCTTTACATCTATATCTATATCTATATCTATATCTATATCTATATCTATCTATCTATCTGTCATCTATCTATACTGAAAGGCATGAGTTCATACTGACATTGATAGTTTTAATCTAATAGCACAGAGTCATCCTAGTTTTATCTTTCCAGATTTGTGGGCAGCTGGTTTCCTTGATCTACCCTACTCAGGCTCTGATACCTCATGCCAGGCTGATTCTTTTCTCCTCCTCCGCTTAGATCCCTCACCCCACTAGGCTCATAATGCCCACTACTGCTTTGCTCCTTTGCCCAGACATTGGCCTTTCCCCACTCTGGCGTTAACAGTCTTCCCTGAGCAGTATGTCACCTCCTCATCCTGCTGCTATAATATCCTGCCTTGGCATTGCTACTGACCCCCCCTGCCCCCAAGCCCACAGTTATGTATTCTCCTCCTCTAATGGTCAGAACCACATATTCCTCAACAGGGTGCTGTCACTGCACCTCTTTACCCCACAGCCAGAGGCTTCCCATTTGGAAACTCTCCATAATTATCCCACAGGACTCCCACACCTGGGAATTTTACCCCATCCCCACCTACCTTGCTCAGCCTCATTTGAATAACTTTTGGACTCAATCATTCAGGACTGGAGGGAGGAGGCAGGAAGACAGAGACTGTTGCAAGTCAAGCTCCCCACTCGGCATAATATACACACAGCCCAAGGCCAAGCGTGTGCTTCTAGGGACCCATAACAATATTTGAATATTAATTTATTTTAAATTCAGAAGAAATGATGAACATAATAATAAAAGCTTTAAGAATGAATCCATCCTAAATTATATTTATCTTTATGCCAAGGCAAAATATGAGTTTTATTTTTTTTGGAGGAAGGGGCCCATGAAGGCAAAATTGCCTTAGGCTCCTGAAAGTCATAATGTAGCCCTGTTGTGTTTTAATTAGCTCTGTAGGCCAGATTCCCTGTCTAGTTCCTGGAAATTAGTAATGACTCCATAATGTTTGTGAAGTAAGTCAGGCACTGGGGCTTCTATCTTTTGTTTCTCCCATGGCAGAGAAGGATAGATCGGAGTAAGTAATAACTGTTGATGGCCTGTTCACTTGAATGAGTGTTTTTCTTCCTTAGTGGTTCAGAGCTATTCATATATTTATTTAGACATTCATTCAATATTTATTGAGTGCCTACTAAATGCCAAGGTGCTACTTCCCTTGAGTGTGTGAGATTGTGAAATGTCTCAGTCTTAGAAGAGCAAGGTGTGTCTACAAGAATGTAGCCTTGAACCCACTAGCCAGTGTGGGAACTGATAAGGTCCAACCTCCTCACCAGAGAACTCTGATTCACAGGGCCCATGGGTGAGAAATATGCCAACATCATAGTAGATCCAATAACATACACCCACATACCATGTAGCCTTTTCTGTACTGCTGAGATTAGCTAACTCCATCTTTTTTCAGTAGTATGAGTTACAGTCAAAAATGCTCACATCATCATCACCAATTTCATTCCAAATTCTGTCAATTGCTTTTTAAATAATAATAAAATAAAATCCAAAGGTCCTGGCAAAAACTTAGATTTATTGATGAGGTATGATGTGAAATGGATGAGATTTTGGGGGCCAGAATTATGTACCATCTATTATTTTTATGTTACCACTGAAACTTGAGAATTCCATTGTTATAATCTCATGAATTAAAATGAGTCATACATAATTCAGCCAGTAGACATGAAAGGATACCTAGCAAACACATTAATAATACATACACGATTATATAAGGCATGTTTAATATACTTAAAACAACATCACACAAGTGGCCTCAAGCATTTTGGCATAATAACTTCCATTTGGATCCTTACATGTTCTAGCTCAGGGTTTGACAAACTGGAGCCTGTGGGCCAAATCCAGCTGCCTGCTTGTATGGCCTGTTATCTAAGAATGGTTTTTACATTTTTATTTGTTTGTTTGTTTGTTTTTTTAATTTTTGAGACAGTGTCTCACTTTGTTGCCCTCCTCACAGCAACCTCAAACTCTTGGGCTCAAATGATCCTCAGCCTCCCTAGTAGCTGGGACTACAGGTCCACTACAACACCCAGATATTTTTAGAGATAGGGTCTCTCACTCTGACTCAGGCTGGTCTTGAACTCATGAGCTCAGGCGATCTACCCACGTTGGTCTCCCAGAGTGCTAGGATTACAGGCGTGAGTCACCATGCCCAGCCGGTTTTTACATTTTTTAATGGTTAAAAAAAAAAAAGAAGAAGCCGAGTATATTGTGCTATGAAGATTATATTACATTTAAGTTTTAATGTCTGAAAATAAAGTTTTACTAGACCCCAGTCACACTCATTGTACGCATTATCTATTGCAGCTCTCATATAGGAAGGCAGAGTTGAGTAGTTGTAGCAGAAACCACATGTCCCTCAAAACCAAAAATATTTACTATCTGACCTGTTACTGAAAGGCTTACTGTCCCCTGTTTTGGGTACTTGGGATATTTCAGTGAGCAAAACAGAGATCCCTGCCCTCAGGAAACTTACATTTTACAGGGAAAGATAGTGAATGATAAATATAACATATTAATAGTATGTTAGAATGTGATAAATGTGATGAAAAAGATTAGAGCAGGGTAAAGTGGATGAGGACTTTTGGAATAGAAGCAGGACGTTATAGTCAGAGTCACCCTCCTAGAAAAGGTGACACTTGAGCAAAGACTTAAAGGAGGTGAGGGAGTGAGCATGTGAGCATCTGGGGAAAACATTCCAGAGAGAGGGACAATGATAACCCCTTACATGGCTGTTGTGTGGACTAAGTGACTTAATAGACTCGACTAAGAATAGTACCCAGTACAGTGTTTTTCAACCTTTTTTTATCTCATGGCACATTTGAACCTATAGTTAAACTTCCCCTGCACACTTAAATTATGTTGGTCGGCTCGGCGCCTGTGGCTCAAGCGGCTAAGGCGCCAGCCACATACACCTAAGGTGGCAGGTTCGAATCCCCAGCCTGGGCCCGCCAAACAACAATGATGTCTGCAACCAAAAAAAACGGCCGGGCGTTGTGGCGGGCGCCTGTAGTCCCAGCTACTTGGGAGGCTGAGGCAGGAGACTCGCTTGAGCCCAGGAGTTGGAGGTTGCTGTGAGCTGTGATGCCATAGCACTCTACCCAAGGGGATAGCTTGAGGCTCTGTCTCAAAAAAAAAAAAAAAAATAAAATAACCTGGGCAAAAAAAAAAAAAAAAAAAAAAAAAAAATACTTACTGTGCTTTGAACGTCTTCTGGAAGGAATTTAATTAATTACTTCTAAAAATTTTTGTGGCACACTTAAGGTCCTCTCACTGCACACCAGTGTGCTGTGAAATACCAATTCAAAATCACTGACCCAGTACGTGGTAAGGTCTCAAAAATAGTTATTTGTTTTCATATCAGCTGGCTGTAGATACTAGTTCCTTCTCTGGGGTGGGCTGCTGCTCTGAGCTCCTCCCTGTGGGTAATCTGTCCCAGGATTAGCTCTCATCTCTGGGGTTTAAATCTCAGAAACACAGCTATCCCTAGAGAATCATGGTTCCAGGAGACACCATCTTTGTGGTCTGCATAGTTGACAAATACAGATGGGAGAATTTGCCACCACATGCGAGCCAAAGGGACTTGCCCCAATGGCACAATGGAGCTTCAACAGACTTAGGGTCTGTTGCTTTGAAGTTGACTGCTCTATTACATGGACTGCACTCTGTGCTCTGCCAGGAGTCTTCCTCATACATGTTATTTCTGTTGTGCAGGGACCATCTCTTACCCATTTATGTTTCCCCCTAGAGGATCAGGCACAAACAAACACAAAACCAGAACTGTTGGAAGAATGCTCAGTATTTTAACTTGTTTAAGGATACCATTTCAAATCTTAATTGTTCTATGTGTAAGTCTGTTAGAAAATGTCAATGTGGAATTGATTGTCCTCTATTCCCTGTGCTTATAGAAAGCATCAGGAGGTAAATTGTCCTATAAACTAGGGAGCTACTTACAAGAAAAGAACCCAGACAGGTTCTAAACTTTCACACTGCATGTTAGAAGGCTACTGGAGTATGAGAATGCATTCATGAGTTCTGGGTCTTGATGATCTCTGCTGGCTGGGGGTAGTGGCAAACTGCTAGATAAGAGGTGAGATCTTTATCACTTTTCCACTTGGCTTTGTACATTCAATTTGACTGATGAAAGTGGGACACCCATCATCATGAGGGCATTGAAAAATTAGGTCACATGTTGAAATAAAGGGCACTTTTAAATCTTAAAGCATAACCTCTGGTTGGGTTTTGGTTGTGGCTGGATGTATAGACAGCCGGGCTGTGACAGGAGCAGTGTGAGTTCCCAGAAGCTCTGCTCTGGTTTGGGCAGGCGGAGATTTGAAAAGTTTTTTTATAAAGCACAGGAGGCCAATTAATAGTAGGAAAATGTCTTCTCCAGTATCCTATGGAAAATTCATCTATGGTAAGTGCAAATATTGGTTATTTTTGCTCCTCAGGATTGCATATGTTACCTTTGGCTGAGTATGGGAAAAGTAACATAGGAATGCATGTTAGATCTTGGGCAAAAGAATTGACAAACTTTACCTGGCCTCCACTCTGCTCCCAATAAAAGTTTCTGAGCTAGAAAATGAAGCTAGCATTTGAGCCACATGGTTAGAAAACCTCTCTGTACGGAACCTGGCTAGGGGGGAAATAGTACTACTATACATTGGATGATAATTCAGAGCATATACGGTCTTCTTGGGAACTTTGCCCAGTGCTACCCACATTACCACCTAGGTGGTGTTGTAAGTGAGTCTTTAAAAGGCCATTCTAACATTCTGTCAGACCAATTGGTTTAGTGTGGTGGGGTATAAGGTAAGACCAGTGAATTCAATGGGTGTGGGCCCATCACCACACTTCATTTTCTGGGAAGCAGAAGCAATGCTGTGGGAAATACCATGATGGTGGATAAGGTATTCTGTTAAGTTTATGGATGGTATTTCTGGCAGAAATACTGTGTGCAGGGAAGACAAATCCATATCCAGAGTAAGTGTCTATTCCAGTAGGAACAAAACACTACCCCTTCCATGAGGAAGCCTTCCAGTGTGATCAGTTTGCCATGGACAGCTGTCTCATTACCCTGGGGAATGGTGCCACACTGGTGCTCTGCACATAGGGCACTCAGTGGTAGCTGTAGCCAGGCTGATCTTGGTGAGTGGAAGTCCATGTTGCCGAGCCCATGTATCACTTATATCCCTGCCACCATAGTTACTCTGTTCATGAGCCTTTGGGCAATAACAGAGGTGGCTGAGGAAAGAGGCTGACTGGTATCTGTATGACGGGTCACCCCATCCATTTGATTATTAAAACCCTCCTCTGCCATGCTCACCCTTTAGTGAATATTCACATGGGGCACAATATCTTCATGATTTTTGTCCATACAGAGTGGTCTATCTATATACCGCTTCTTTACATTTCCTTGTCACCACTTTTTAATCATGTTTCTTCTAAGTCACTGACCATCCAGTGAAACCATCAGCCGCAGCTCATGAATTAGTGTATAATTGCATGTCTGGCCATTCCTCCTCCCAAGCAAAGTGACACCCAGTTGCGCTGCTCAAAGTTCTGTCCACTGAGAGGGTTTCCCTTCACCACTGTGCTCGCGGGTGTCCCAGAGTGGGCTGTGCACTTTTGAGTGGTGTTGGCATATTGTGTAAAACCAGGACCAGGTCTTCTCTTCCTCTGCCAACTGACAGTGAGGAACTCTCCATGAGGGCACAAGTGCCGCCTGGTGGAAGGCAATGGGGCAGAAGTGAGGACCCTGGGTATTTTGCCACTTCTTCATGCCACTTACTCATGCACCAGGATCTGCTCAGGCCCAATTGCACATACACCACTTCTGTTTGACAGTGGCGTGTCAGCTTTATGGCTTGATGTGTCAAATGACACTCAATTCATGACAGTCTCCTCAGTCAGGCAACATGGTGATTCTGTCTCTTGTGGTTAAGCACTCAGTGTTGGCTAAACCTCAGTAGCAAGCCAAGAGTTGTTTCTTAAGAGGAGAGAAATTATCTATGCAGGATTTTAGGGCTTTGCTCCAAAATCTGAATGGTTAATGGGTCTGTAGTAACATACCTAAATGAGGAGTATGTTCCTTCCAGAATTCAAAGAGGCTCAGTACGCACGGTGCTTCTTTTTCTTGTTGTTGTTGTGTGAGGGGCCAAATGCAACCATTTACTTTCCACCTTAGAAGGTACATCTCAACATGCCCCACACCACTGTACCCCTACGTAGATTACCCAGGTGAAGGTCCCTGGATTTCTGTTTGGTTTATTTTTCACCCTCCGTCACACAAATATCACTAATACATCCAAAGTAGAAGCCACTTCTCACTCTTTAGACTCAAACAGGAGAGTGTCATCAGTACAGTGGATCACTGGACTAACCTTTGGAAAGGAAGGTGACGATGGTTCCTGACAATTAAACTGTGACATAGGATTGGGAAAGTTAAGGATTCAGTTAAGCAACTCCCCTGGGGTTGGAAAATGAAGTGGTCTTTCTGGTTTTGCCTCCAGAAAGCAAACTGCTTCTGTGGGACCTTATGAACAGGTATGGAGAATAAGACATTTGCCAGATCAACAAGTGGCACCAGGCTTCTGGGGGTGTTAGTTTGCTCAAGCAATGAAACCACATCTGTTAACAGCAGCTATCACTGCAGTCACCACCTGTTAAACTCATGACATCTGTGTCATTCCCCAAGAACCATCTGTCTTTGCACAGGTCAAATAGGTGGGTTGCAATGGGGTTTGGTGGGAATTACCATCCCTGCATACTTTGAATCCTTTAATGGTGGTCTAAAGTCCACCAGGAATGTGGTATTGCTTTTGGTTTACATTTTCCCAGGTGGAGGCAGTTCTAGTGGCTTACTCATGGCCTTTACCATGGTAAGAGACCTTACTCTGCAAGTCAGTCAACCAAGGTGAGGTTTTGCCAGCTTCTGGAGTTTATCTATGTCAATAAAGTGTTCTAGAACTGAGAAAATAACCACAGGAAGGTTTCAGGGACTCATTAGTGTCACTGTGAGATGAAACTGGGCTAATCTCCACTGGTCACCTGCCTTTCATAATCCCCTACTTTGCATGGAGGACCACAGTGACATTTTGGGTCTCCTGGAATTAGTGTGTCAGTTCAAAGCCAGTGTCCAGTAGTGCTGGAAAGATGTGATTATTTCCTTGTACCCAACACACACTCTGTGAAAAGGCCATAAGTCCCTTTGGAGGAATCTGGGAGAAATATTAATATAAGTTTTAAGTAGTGAATTAGCTCCTTTTTCAGAGGACCTTACCTCCCCTTTCTTCAAGGAGTTGTGAGTCCCTAAACTATCTCAGGTCTGGAAATTGATCAAAGCGTTTTAATTTCATTTTTATGATACAGGTTAGACTTGGTTCACTTGACCTAAAACTTCTGCTTACTGAGGTTAAGAAAGAATGCAGTTCCTATTTTAGTTCTAGGAACACCATGATCAATTGATTAGCCCATGCTGTAAGTCTGTACAAGGCAGAGTATTTTGACTGCTGCTTTAACTCTACTGTGCACTATGATAATTGACCCTGCTTTCTTTTGCCTGTTAAGTACTGCTATTTGGCCCCTGAACTCCAGGATCCAATTACTTCCAATTGGTTTTCCAATCTAGATTTCCCAATTCAGAGGCTGTAGTTCCCACTGTGAGGTCCGGCCTACAGAGAAGGGCAATTGCAGAGCTCTTCAAGGATGTTGAGGCTCCCCTCATATATTTATTTCTCACAACAGTGGTGAAAGGTAGACCCTCCCGGAGTGGGTGAGTGGGCCTTAAATGACAAATCCACTCTAACATTACAATCTCCCTAAAACTTTGAATCCCTTCCTCTACATTAAACCAAAGTGGGTTGGGTATTTCCAGTTCACTCACTGCGGGACACCTTTTGGTCCCTAATTTTAGCCAGCTACTCAAACTGTAGAGCCCTTTCTAACTTCCTGAACTCAACATTAAATGCACAATTTCTGTTTAGTTGGCCCACGTCAATACGTTTGGCTAGATTCAACTTTCTATATCTTTCACCATTTCCCCAAATATTATATATGCATTCCCACATATGTTCCCTGGATTTCTGTCTGTATGAATTAGAAAGCTCAAGTAGTTATTTTGGAGTGCACTGTACTTCCTTTGGGGTCATGCTTTGTACCTCACCTGTAGTGGCCTACTGGGATGAGTCTAGTGATCGGTCTAGAAGCAAAGAGGGATTTTGAAGGCAGGTCCTGAGATAAATGAGTATTGTCTTACAAGGTGACCTCCCAGAGTGGTGGCAGTACAGTTTCTTAGGAAATGCAGTGTTAATCCTCTTGGACGGGGTGGAGAGGCCACTTTCACTGGGGTGGGGAAGCTGCTACCACCGAGAGGTGGGAGGCCACTTCCCCCTCAGTGTGGAAAGGCTGCTTCTGCTGGGGGTGGGAGAGCCTGCAGGAATGACCTGAAGGCTTCTGAGATTGAGTTCAAAGACCTCTTCTACTGGCAAAGAGAATTCATCAGAATTTAGGAGCTCAATGTCCCCAGCATCACCCAGGTTTTTCTCACATGTCCCCATCTGGATCTGTAGGATCCTACTTTTTCCCCGTCAATGCCCTCACTTTAACAGTAGATACCCTATGAACCTAGAGCTTCAGGTTGTGTCATATTACAATTTGGTGAGTTGTAAGATGAGATTCTGTATTTGACTTTCAGCAATCTGTATCAGATATAAGAGATGATGGTCTCCTTCAGGGCACACATAGAAACTTTGACGTCATTCATACCGTGTGTGACGGGAGCTTGAATCCCAGAGTTCATCCTTTTCTTATACCATTTTGTCCAGCAATGTTAAGAGTAACCAGCCAATTTTATTATGTTCACTATTTTTCCAAAAATTTTCAAAAGTATAATACACACAGTCTCCCAGCTCCTTGCTTCTTATAGGTGGCTGATTAGGGGCAGCCAATATAGTTATTTTGTGTGTCTCTATTGCCAGATTATGCCATGGACTATCAGTGCTTTCTTTACTACCAGAAATAATCATTAGTATCTTGAAATCTAATCAGGTTAGAGAGTTAATTTTACAAATTCCAGAACCAATTCAGAAAACTCATCCTTAGCATTCTATTGCCTTAGAACTAACCTTGGCACCAAAACCTATGCTAGTGTAAGGGTTTTCTGGATAAAGAGACTATACCTCTATATCTATTAATCAATGGTTTGCTCTAAATAGAAAGAGACTTATAAAGAATGGACACACATGACTGTGTGTCCCATGATCTGCCAGCTGGAGACCTAGGTCATTGGCTGGACATGGCAAAGTGCCTTGAAAGGGACCAGTTTAAAGGCCAAGAAATCCAGAGATGTAATTCAGTCTGTATCTGAAGACCTGAGAACTACGGGAGATAATGGTGTAAGTTCGAGACCAAGGGATGTTCTAGCTTAAGCATGGATGTGATTAGATTTAAAGTTACTAATGATCATTTCTAGTGAATGCCCATTTCCAATAATGCCCTTAAAAAAGTGTTGAGGACTGAGACTGGTTGTGGAGGAGAGAAAAGTGGCAAAAGGGGGATTATTCAAAGTACCGAAAATGTCCTCCTGGGATCGAGCAGTGGTACCCCCAGGCCAGGGGCACCTCTGGTGGAGCAGAAGGTGACTGAATTTCTCAGATATGAAGATCATCTTCTAGGTTTTGTGTAAAAGGCCTGGATAATTTTAAGTGGCCGTATTGGAGTTACAATGTTTTTGGATAATTTTGCCCCAGAAGTTTATTAAAATTGGCAAGAGTCGTCTTTGAAGTGAATTGACAGTAGTGAACAGTTGAACAAACTACATAAAGGGAGACTCAGGCATTTTTTCAGTATTTTTGATTCAAGCGGATTATATAACTGGTTAAAAGTATTTCAGCTGGTGGTATTTTTTTTTTGGCCCCCCCTTCCCTGTTATTGGTGTTCTTCAGCCAGAACTGTAAGATATGTTTGAGTTGTATACTGAATAGTTTCACCAGTTTCAAATGACTGTTTAAATATTGCTGAAGTTTCATGGCAGTTTATTTTTACCTTTATTAGAAGTTTTAGGAATTTTTGACTTCAGTCCTTTTCATGTCACAATGGAACAGCTTTTCTAAATGAATACATTGAAAGAATACAAAATTTTTTCCCTTTTATCTTTTATTTACATGCAAATTTAAGATGTTGCTGTTTCCCAGCAGCATGGTAGTATTGAGATAGCTATGTGTGTCTATGTCATGATATTTAGGAATGCTTTTCAGATGTGAAATTTTCTTTTTGTTTTTGCTTTTTGGCTTATAAATTAGATATTTCATCTGGAGTGGATAAGTACAACCGTGGCAAGTACATGGAATAACACAGAAGACTTCTTGATCTTAAATCCAAGGAACGTGGCTAATTCTGGAGATAGCCATACGAAAACTTTAAAACAGAAGTATGGGTAGCTGACTTGAAGTAACTCTATGTCAAATAGTCATAGGTTAAGTATCTTCAAAGAAGTTGGATATTATTTCAGAGGATACAAAATAAAAAAACAAACTGGAAAACATAAAGATTACAGAGAAAAAACCAACACCTTCCTGTGCAGTCCTCTTGGAATTTGGACTTGCCATGAGGTGTTGAAGCCTTGTTTCACTGAGTTGGAGAGACTGGACCTAAATGGCGCAGCATGACTTTGCTCCAGCCTGGCTTAATTTTCCTACTCCACCATCATCAACAAATTCTTCATTGAATTTTGAGAAGCATTCTGAAAACTTTTCATGGACAGAAAACTGATATGATGTGAATTGTCGACGACACAATTCTTCAGATGGCTTTGATTCTGGTATTGGACGTTCTAATGGAGGTAACTTTGGAAGGAAAGAAAAAAATGGATGGCATACACATGGAAGAAATGGTACTGAAAACATAGATCATTGAAAGAGATACCATGGTGGAAGTTCCTGTTCTCATAGCAGTATTTTCCATTCTGGAAAAAGCCAAGGATTACATGAAAACAACATACCTGACAATGAAACTGGGAGGAAAGAAGATAAGAGAGAATGCAAACAGTTTGAGGCTGAGGATTTTCCATCTTTAAATCCTGAATATGAGAGAGAACCAAATCAGAATAAATCTTTAGCTGCAGGTGTATGGGGCCTACACGCCCAGACACACACATACCCAACCAAAAAAATCTCCCAAGCTCCTCTCTTAGAATATCCTCTGAATCCTAAATCTAGAGCTCCAAGGATGCTGGTCATTAAGAAAGGTAATACAAAAGACTTACAGCTATCTGGATTCCCAGTAGTAGGAAATCTTCAGTCACAGCCAGTTAAGAACGGAACTGGTCCCAGTGTTTATAAAGGTTTAGTCCCCAAACCTGCTGCTCCACCTATAACACCTATACCATGGAAAAGCCAAACTAAAGAAAATAAAGTTGGGACTTCTTTCCCCAATGAGTCTACATATGGTGTTGGCAACTTTCATGCTTTTAAATCAACTGCCAAGAATTTTAGTCCATCAGCTAATTCAGTGAAAGAGTGTAATTGCTCAAATTCCTCTTCACCTGTTGACAAACTTAATCAGCAGCCTCCTCTAACCAAACTGACATGAATGTGCACTGATAAGAAGAGTGAATTTTTGAAAGCATTGAAAAGGGACAGAGTAGAAGAGGAACATGAAGATGAAAGCCATGCTGGCTCAGAGAAGGATGAAGACTCATTTAATTTACATAACAGCAATAGCACTCACCAAGAAAGGGATATAAACTGGAACTTGGATGAAAATGAAATTCCGCAAGAGAATGGCAATGTCTCAGTGATTTCCCAACAAGTCATTCATTCTTCAACCTTCCTGCAAACTGACGTTCTTTCAAGTTCACTTGAGGCAGAACACAGACTGTTGAAGGAGATGGGCTGGCAGGAAGGCAGTGAAAATGATGAAACATGTGCTCCTTTAACTGAGGATGAAATGAGAGAATTCCAAGTTATCAGTGAACAGTTACAGAAGAATGGTCTGAGAAAAAACGGCATTTTGAAAAATGGCCTGACCTGTGACTTCAAGTTTGGACCTTGGAAAAACAGCACTTTCAAACCCACAATTGAGAATGATGACACAGAGACAAGTAGCAGTGACACACTGGATGACGACGATGTGTGAAGGATTTCCTAACAGCTTTAGAAGTTTTAGTGTGATACATCTTTCGTACAGTTTGGGGTGAATTGTAAAAATGAAGAACTATAATTTATGTAGTGAAATACCCCATTAGAAGATTTTGGGGGGGGGACTTCAATGTGAAGAAAGCCAAGAATGTTGTGTTGGGCTGTGTCGAACATTATTTCTCTGTAAATGAATGTTGTAGAAATGAGGACTTTGGTTGACCCAGCATTGACTTTCTTCATCACTGCAGCATTTCTCTGACTAGCAATGTGACGATGTAACCAATGAGATTTTCTCATTTGATAATAAAAAAATTGTGTAACGTTTGGCAAAGCTTCTGTCTTAAAATGTCCAGGTCTTAAGAAAAAAGGCAGCTTACACTGCTTTGCTTGCAGAGTCATATCTTTTCGTACAATGGAAATCCTCAAGTCCACTTTGTGTGCTCCTCCAACCCTCCCCCAGACAAACAAAAAGGAAAATGTAGCATGTTGGCTAAAACTGGAGCACAATGTACTAAAACATTAATTTCCTGAACTCAACTGTTGTACTAGTTACCTTTTAAGATATAGATTGCTCTTTAGCCATTTGTAGTGCAGTAAATGTTACTGGAAAGACTCGCCACATTTTCTTCCAAATTTAAAGAGGTGATTTTCAAGAGCTTTATTTGGATATGTTGTCAGAGGATTTTCAGAGTTGATGGAAAAGAGTCTTGTGGGAAAACTTATTTTGATAAATTATTACACATGCAGAAAAACTGATCCCACTGACTGGATCTGTCCTCAACATGGAAAATAAACTGGATTTTCAGAGAAAAAAAAAAAAGAGAAAGTTTTGATAATCCATGGGGATAAATTCTCTTTTCTTCTACCTTTTGTTTCATTCCTGCTCCCAATAGATTGGATGGTGCCCATCCTCACCGGGGAGGATGATCTGCTTTACTGAGTCCACAGATTCAAATGCTCCTCTCATCTGGAAACACCCTCCCAGTCACATCCACAAATAATGTTTAGCTGAATACCCTAAGGTCCAATCATGTTGACAAAATTAACTATCACAATAGTGTATCTGAAAATATAAACTAAGAATATCAGGAGGCCAGACTGATTAGTCATACCTTTGAAAACAGGTGCTCAGAATATGATCCAACCACTTTGGTGATGCTTACAGTCTTGAAATCTTCAAGTCAATATTTTACAATATTTGGTCAAACTCACTGATATATTATTAGGAGACCTGCTGAAATTTCTTGCTTGTAAGATCTGAAGTTTCTTGATATAGTATCAAAACACAAAAAGTTACATACCATATGGGAAAAGCATAGCTTCCTGCTATGATAATTCGAAGAAAACAATGACACAAAATTAAATTAAATTTTTTCTTTGTCAGGAAATAGCATTGGAAAATATTGCTAAATGTCATATGAAGAAATGATTATTCTAACAAATTATGCAGTGTGGAAAGCTTGTTGCACAAGTTTGATGAAAGTACAGAAGTTTCTCACATGTCTCAGCTACTGGTACATCCTAGATTTTATGTTAGTATGGAATATTGGAAGAACTAAGTGAACTAGTAAAGGGAAGATAAACTCATATTCTCAATTGTAAGTTATTTTCCTAAAATCATTGTTCGATGGGAAAACTGTGTACTATATAGATTTTTCTTACTTTTAATCTCTTTTGAATGAATTCTCAGAAACACTACTCTTGCCATCTTGTCTGTTTTACACAACAGTGCAGAAGAATCTCAGGGTGCCAGCCATAATCTCTCTGGACCAAATCGTCGCACTTGTGTTTCCTTCTAAAGGATGTGGACTTTACATGGATCAGATTTGCAATTGCAGATGGTCACAGGTGTTACGTGGATCAGAGTGGTGATTTCGGGAGGCCATAGGTTAAAAGTGGCAAAGGGCTTACCTTGAAAGGGGTCGGTTCAGAGGCAAGGAGAGAGTTGGGAGGCAGGGAAGGTGGACCAGAGGGCAGATGATGGTTCCTTGAACTAGGGACGTGGCAGATGACATGGCCTGTTGAGTGAGGATGAGAGAATGTCGGGGTGATTCCCAGGTTACTGGCAGCAAGGATATGTAGGCTGCACCTTCAGCAGTATTTTAGTCTTGGAGATCTCTTTCTATATTTTGCTCACATATCTGGGTATCTTTTTCCACACCCTCATGTACATCTCTGGCTGTTCATCTCTTCCTTCCCCACACAAACCCTAGACATAGGACCCTACTCAGGCTCACCCTACCCCCCAAATTCATTCCTTCAGGCTCTAAGTAAAGAAAACAAAATGGCTTGGAGAAAATTACAAAATTTATGGACTTGTGATTCCATTTCAGCTACTTTATTTGGAGTAAAATCCCTTTTTCAAAGCAGTATTAATGGCAATTCATTAGTGCTTTTGTGAGACTTTTATATATAGTTTAGAATTGTGGATGGTATGGCTATAATTCTTTTTTTTTTTTTTT
>NW_003852411.1:19650543-19651672 GCF_000181295.1 Otolemur garnettii
GGGCTGGGGATTCGAACCCGCCACCTTAGGTGTATGTGGCTGGCGCCTTAGCCACTTGAGCCACAGGCGCCGAGCCATGGCTATAATTCTTAAATATTATACTACATATAAGACTTTTCCTTCTAATTTTGCTCAACCTCTTCTCTGTCTAAATTGCCTTATTTAGCAATTATGGATCAGCTTTTCAAATATTGTCTGTCTAATCTGAGGGAAGTCTGATATATTGCCTCCTAAAATGCATTAGAATAAGTTTAGTGAGAAAGATCCCCGCCCAGTGGACTTACCTAAATATTTTAGCATCATCTTTTAATAAATATGCACTCTATGAGTAGCAATGAATGAACGAATAGGTTCTTGGGACTTAAGGTAATTATAATACAAACAATAGTATATGTTTTCCTGCCGCATTCTTACGTAGGAAGGGCTTCCAGAAAGTAGTTAATCCTGTAATCATGCTGACTCATCTGGTGTCGTAACACAAAGGTTGGGTCCAGAGACTGTACTGGCTGATACAGTGTATGTCTGGTGGTAACACACACAAATGTTGGTTTATGGAACGAAGACAAAATTTAAAGTATATGCAGCTGGAAGCTAGTCTGTGGGAAGTTCTTCCAGTCATGAGAACGTGGAATTATAGCAAGGGGTTTAGTCCTCATCGAATGATTCAGTCCAGATCTCAGCAATGCCCATTGCTAATGCTGTCCGGCACAAAGGGAAGTGTAATGGAGAAGCTGTCAGAGTGGAAAGCCACAGCATTATTAATTGTTTATGGTAACATTATATAACTTTCCCCAAATTGGAAAAACATATACTCATGTATACCTTTGCTGGGGCCCCTCTCAGGGCCTTGAAGTAGGCTGTGTAAAGTGAGGGGCCAAGACTACAGAAATTCTGAAAATAGAAATTCTCTTGTGTAGGGATAGTATGTGTAGGGCAGCCATTATGATTACACTGCATAATATGGCTGTCAGAGAAAGTGGTATAAAATCAAATTCATTTTTGGAAAGACATCTGGAGAACACATAGAGAACTAAAAATAGACCTGCCATTTGACCCTGCAATTCCTTTATTAGGTATATTCCCAGATGACCAAAAATCTCATTACAACAAAGATATTTGTATCAGAATG
>NW_003852411.1:19652011-19666244 GCF_000181295.1 Otolemur garnettii
AACTAAGAAAATGACATGAAGGCTATGTTAACCAGTTTGATGGAAGTGTTTCAGATTGTGTGTGAAAACACCACACTATACCCCAGAAGTGCATTAATGTACACAGTTATCATTCAATAAAAAAAAATATATAAAAAAATCAAATTCATCAGAATTGTGTTTGTAGGACATATTTCTTAAGCAGCCTTAGACGTAAGCGTGAAGTTGTATGTTTTATCAATACTGACACATTACAGAGCATCTTAGTGTAGTCAGTGAATCTTGTCCTGGCAGAAGGTTGGTGAAGGATCATGCAGCTCAGACCTCAAACAGTTCTTCCATTAGGAGAAAAAGATGAATTTGAATAGAAGTAATGTAATGATCAGCTCTGAGATTGTTTGGTAAGTAAATAAGTGAAGAGGAATTAAGGATATGAAAACAATTCAAATTTCTTGCTGATTTGGCATGAAATACTATCAAACAAAAATAACCTAAAACTCAATATGCTGCTACTATGACAATGATGACAAATTAGTGATGAGTTAATGAGTGACCTTAACAATCATTTATGATTACTCACTCCATAAGAAACTTGAAGTTCTCTGAAATCTTACATTTCACTAGGATAGAAACTTCCCTAATATATGACAGTAATCCTCAACATGTTGCATGCCATTACCATAAGGAATTGTGAAACAAAAGGAAACTTTGAAACTATTGATAAAAAAATATTTTTTCACTAATTGTGCCAGAGGAAAGACTAAAGAATCAGTTACTGCTATAGAAAATGATATTGCAAAATCATTATAAGGCCAGAAAATGTAGAAAAATGGTATTATAGAAATGTATTAGTTAATAAGTTATATTATCTTTATGGAATACATGATTGTTATTTTTGGTAGTTTTCTTGAGTTTTTCTTTTGTGATTTCCTTTTTCTCCTTAAATAAATATTCACTCTTATGCCTGGTTTTATATTCATAATTTTGTGTTCTTTTTTCTTAAAATTGTATCATTAAATTCCCAATTTGTGTAAGTTTTGGGCCCCATAAAACCTGGGTCTAGCCTTGCCTCTCTAACACAGCATGTGAATTTCCCTATGTTAGTGGTATAAATATTGACCTAATATTCCCATTTTTATGTATTTGTTGTAGGATGGGAGAGAACAAAGAATATCTTATACTGTTTTATTATACCTTAAAGCAGGGGTATTGAACCTGTAGCCCTGGGGCCAAATGCTGATTTTGTGAGGGCTTTTTTTTGGTGTTGGATATCACAAAAAAGTGGGCACAGATTTTATTTATTTTTTTGCTAATCAGCTTTCAAGCTTTCCTTGGTGTTTGTGCATTTAATGTATGACTCACAGCAACTCTTACTCTTCCAATGTGGGTCAGAGAAGAAAAAGGTTGGACACCCCTGCCTTAAAGAAATATAATTAGTCTAATTGTAATTCAACCCTTATTGTATACCAACATAAAAGCAATGTAGTTTTAACTTCCTTAAGAAGTAACTGTACTGCTTTTTAAAACTACAAAAGTAACTCAACCTATTAAAAAATTCAAATAATACAGGGATGATGTAGCAAAAATAAATGAAGCCCCCTTTTCCCCATCCTGGTTTCTCAGACATGCCCACTGTTTATTGTTTGGTGTGAGTCCTTGCACCACACTTCCTATGTACTAATCTATACAAATACACACGTACCCCTACATATATGTATACATATAAATCTATTTAAAATTCAAAAATTAAACTTAAATCAGTTGGTAAATACATGCTAGTTTCTATCATTCTATTTCTTTATGTTGAGAACCCCATTTCCTATCAGTACATATATAGTTATCTATACTTCTGAAGAAATAGAAGCAAAATATAAATAATATAAAATAAATTAAAAAATAACATATAAAATTTTATTAATATAAATCTAGTATAAATATAAATCTAGTATAATTAAATCAATCCCCTGTAAGTGGACATTTAGGATATTTTAGTCTTTCCTTATTATAATTGATGCTAAACTGAAATCTATACAAGTATTTTTGTATACACTTATGAGTGTTTCTAGAGGTCAAATCCCTAAAAATTAAATTTCTAGATCAAAGAATTTTGGCTTAAAAATTTCTTTACACATTTCTAAAAGTTGACTTACAAGTTGTAATTACCAAATTGTCCTTCCAAATATGGTGGTCTTTCACATACTTATGAACTTATGAATAAGGCCAGATTGAGACACATGGTTGTTCCCAACGGGCTAAAAGTGTGGCCTTGCATTCTTTAAGCTCTTGGTTATGTTGATGAAGAGGGGTGCAGAGAGGCAGGGTCCCCTCAGCAAAGCTCTGCTGCTGCTTCTCTACATCCTGAGCGATTCTGCTTTGGTGCAAATTTGTAGATGCACTGGAGCAGATCAAAAAACCCAGCAGTTATCTGGACTTACCCATCTTAAAAAGCAGTCTCACAACAGCTGGTGTCATGTTTCAGCATGTTTTTAAGGGGATTTTATCTCCCATTTCCTCCTTCACAAAAAGTTATCCAATTATTCCACGTAACCATATTCAATAAACTTTCTGAGATGAGTTCTAATGCACATGGTTTTCTCCATCTCTTTGTGTTTCCTGTTGTCCTGTGGTCAGTTTGGCCAGCTCCTTCATCTTCTCTGCCCATCACCCATCAGAGGGGTGGTAAGGCCCCTTATCCTTGGAGCCTAAGTGAGAAGCGATAGGGCTGAATGTAGGGACCTGCCGAAAGAGAACCATCCGTCTAGCCCAGGAAGGAGCAAGCGCACCAGTCCCTGCCCCTGCGAACCCTTCCCACCCGCCCTAACCCACGTGCTGACTTGATTTTCAAACTCAGCCCACTCACACTTGAATGAATAAAGGCCACATGGACTTGGCTCCTTTGCTCAAGTCTCAGAATAATCTCTCAATTTCGGTCCTTAACCTCTCGGGAAGCCTCCTTTGTCCTATCAGCAATGTATAGTGGCACAGTGTGGGTACGTGTTGCCCAGCGGCTTCCCTTGTGGCCCTGTTCTTGCTCACGTGATGACTTCAATAATTCACGCAGGTTACGACTTCCCTCATTTCTCACATGTGGGTTCCTTGCCTGCCAAGCAAGTCTTGCTCTGAAGTTTCTTCTCCACAAGGGGGCCTCTCAGACTAGCTTGTTGTTTTAGTTCTTTTCTGTTTCTTTGGACCTCTTCCTGCTGCTGTCACTGCAGTATGGTGGCAGTCCGCCATATCCCGCTATCCACCTTTTGTAATTCAACAGTAAAAGCCAACGTTGTAAAAGCAACCAGCTGGTTGGATCTTCACAGCTCGTCTCAGGATTTCTAGCTCTCTTTGGTAGATACAGATCAAGCATGGTAAGTGGAATTAACCATATCCTTTTCAAGGCAACCTTTGACCTTCAAAATTGTCATATTTATTTTATCATCATGGTTAGCTGTTGCAGCCCACATGTGGTAGGAGGAAATGTTTAAGTTTTAAGTACTTGAAAAGCTTTTCTGCTGGAGTCAGCAGTGACTTGTCAGGAAACATCTGAGGCACAACTTCAGTCCTGACAGCTCTCATTTAAATAAGGCTCAGGCTTCGAGATGGGAAACCAGGAGACTTCGCAGAAAAGGTGTCTATTTCAGGGTTATGTGGTCTTTGCCTGTCAATAGATAACTAAAGAAAGCTCTCCCACCAAAGAAGATAGCTGCATATCTCTTTCCAAGGGTGGAATCAGAACTGACTTTGTAATTATCAGACAGGCTAGTTGTATTGGGCAGAAGTCAAGGTTAATGACTGGCAGAGTGGCCCACTGGCCTATGTGGTCATTATAACCACTGTGGACAATAGTGTAGATAGATCATGGACCCTGTGGTCAAATGGTCTGACCACTGTCTTTATATCACTGTCTCACTGGTGTGCAGTAAATGAGGTGTTGACCTCTTAACCCTCTGAGCCACAGCAGGATCCAGAGCATCAGACCCTCAAATAGCCTCTCCCATTTGCCCCATTGTGTGGTACAAATAAAATCAGTTTCTGAATGTGTTCTGAAATGGAAAGATTGGAAATACTACCATGGCTCTCAAAGGCCAGTGGTTAAAGGAAGTATAGAGTTAAGCATGGATGAAAAGATTGGAAATATTACCATGGCTCTCAAAGGCCAGTGGTTAAAGGAAGTATAGAGTTAAGCATGGATGAAAAGATTGGAAATATTACCATGGCTCTCAAAGGCCAGTGGTTAAAGGAAGTATAGGGTTAAGGATGGATGGAAAGTGTAGCATGAAGAAACATGAAGGAAAATAAACTCAGAAAAATGTAACACAATATGCCAATTTGAAAATAAAGAGGAGAGAAAGAAGTGTGCCATTGGATGGCTGAGGAAGACAGCAGATACATGGGTAGCAGTTTATTTTTTAAAATGAGAAAAAGTCTTTGACTTACCCTTTAAAAAAAAATAACTCCTAGATTCTGACTGACATTTGTTTGTGCTTGTCCTTTCCACTAGACTATGGACTTCTTGAGAATAGGGACTGTGCTTTTTTTATACCAGAAAAACCTAACACAGTTCCTTTAATGTATAAATACTTACTGAACAAATGTTTGTTGAATCAACTAGTCACGAAGTAATAGCAAAAGAAGAAATTCATTCATTCATTCATCTCAAAAAACATTTTAGAATAACTATTATGTGGTAAGAGCTGGACATTCAGATGGATTAAAAATGCCATGGTTTTCAAGAATTCACAGCGTAGAAGAGAAGACAAACGGATAACACATTACATTATTACGGATGGTGCAACAGAGGCTGTACAAGATAAAAATCGAACACCAATAAGGGATGGTAAACTTATCCTGGAGAGTGGTTAGGTAACCAGGGATAACTTAGTATGTTTTTAAAAGTCAATTGAAATATAATATACATATAGTATATATACATAGTAAATTTACAGCTTGATGAAATTTGACAAATTGAATACACCATGTAAACCAGCACCTGGAAACAATCTATCAAAAGTACTAACCCCAAAGTAGTAATTTTTCCTCCCCAAAGTATTACCCCAAAGTAACACCTACCTGACTTAACAGTAAAGAGCAGTCATGCCTACAACTAATGCTTTGTGTAGCAAGACGTATACAACACGTGCTTTTTGGTGTCCGGCTTCTTTCAACAAACATTATGTCTGTGAGATTCATCTGTATTTCTGGGTATAGGTAAAGATCATTTAGTCACATCGTTGCATGATAGTCCATTGTATGAATATTCATCCATTCATTCCGCTATTCACTTACTCTACTGTTTGATGGACATTTTCAGTCTTTGGCTGTCACAAATAGTTTTGCAGTGAAATCTTCAAGTACGTGTGCTTTAGAGAAGATAGATATGAATTTTTGTTGAGAATGTACCTAGGAGTGCAACTGCTAGTTCTCACTATATATTAAACTTCAGTATATAATTTCAGATAGTTTTCTGAAGTGAATGTACTAATTTATACTCTCAGCAGCAGTATAGGAAGGTTTTTGTTGCTCCATTTCCTTGGAAACATTTAATATTTTTTCTTTTCATTTTAGCAATTCTTGTGGCACTATGTTGTATGATAGTAGACTTTTGAAAGATGCATTGATGTATCAGACAAATGGGATGATAGAAGTCCATGGCTGGATCAGAGAAGGTGCTCAAGAAAGAGGGGTCAGTGGGAGTCCTCAGATACCTCTCTGGAGGCTCTAGAGGAGAATCTCTTTCCTTGTCTTTTTCTAACTTTAAGAGGCTACCCACATTCCTTGCTTCCTGCCCCGATTAGGTCTTCCTGGATAATCTAGGAAAATGTTCCTATCTCAAAATCCTTGACTTAATCACATCTGCAAAGTCCCATTTTCAGGTAAAGTAACATAGTAACAGGTTCTGGGGAATAGGACATAAACATGTTTTGGGGGCCCTTTCTTGGCCTCACCTTATTAGTGGTGTGTTATCCTTATTTATGTGGGCCAGAGGCTGCAGTTAGCACATCTGGGAGTCCCAAAGCTGCTTCTAAGTGGCGAGGCCTGGGACAAATCATTTAAATTCTGGTTCTCACTTCTTAGTTTGTGAAATGAAGATATTGGGCTAGAGCAGGGAAGGCAAATACCTGCTGTGCACACTGTCAACCTTTCCTCCTGCATCTGTGGCAGAGATTTACGTGCTCAAGGCCCTTTCTCTTTGAGCTTGTGTGCCAGCCTCGTCATGCAGATGGTCACTACTGGGTTGGCTAGGGATGATACTGAGATAAAATCTACTGTTTTTTTTTTTCCTAAACACAACTCTCCCTAAAACCTACAATTTAAGTTGTTAAAACTCATATGAGACTCCTAAAATTCAACTAACCTCCTTATGGAGCATTGAATGCCCAAAGTCAATTGTCTTTTACTTTTCAACATATTTTCTCTCTCAAATTTTCTCTAATCAGTATTACATACATCTTTGCTTCTCCTTTAAAGATAGCAGTTAGGAGCAAGAGTAGAAATAAAAGTCCTAGCTGCCTTATTGATCCAGTGTAAACGAGAGCTGCCTATACAGAAACCCTGCTCTGCCAGCGCACCCAAGACCCCGGGAGCCTCAAGGCTATGCACGTGCTTGTACTGCACTTGTGTTTACACCTGCACCTACACTTATCCTTAAAAGCTCATGTTCCTTTGTCCCCATGTATTGACTTCTAGGCAGAGCTTGCCTCATCCTAATATGCAGAGAACACAGCAACAAATTATACCATTTATTGCCAGGTATTAAAGCTACAGAGGACTGTCTCAAAAGCAGTCAGCAACCTGCTGACTGTGAAACATCTCCCTGAGGTTGGGTGCAGAACATTAAAGATCTATAGCTTGGATCACGAAAAAAAACCTGTGAGACAGGATGTGAACTCAAAAATAAGCAGCTGGACTTAAGTTGCTTACAGTATCAAAGTCAAGTACTAGACAAAATCAAACCAAAACAAAACAAAACACCCTCCACCCCCACCCCGAATAGTCAAATGATCACACTGTCTCTGATATGTGACTTCTGGAATGTATTACAAAAAATGAAAGAACATTTTTCTATTAAGATATTTGTCTCCTATCAGCTTCTGCCTAGATTTGCTGAAACCTGACTCTCTCAGCTCTGTTTTTGGTTTGTTAAGATTTTCCAAAGAAGAGACACTTTTTCCCTTCTTATTCGAATAGCCCTTCTAATCAAAGTGGAACTTTGGTTTGCTTCACTTTATAACCACAGGGCAGAGACGATGCCTCTTCTGAGATCTGAGTTCCTCACTGGAAATTCTTGGTAGAGGCAGAGAGAGGCAATGACTTGAAAAAAGGCTGCCTTCCTTGAAAAGCCAAAGCACCCCTCCTTGTCATTAAGTATTTGCCATTAGCAAGCCTGTCTTATTTTCCTCACGAAATGTATCAATATCTGAATTAGGTTATCTGTTTGTTTACCTTGTGAATGGAAACACAGTGGGTGATGGAGGTGATCTAAGTGGCAGGCTTATTTTCTCTGGTTAGCATAGTGACTTATCAATTTTGAATGGGAATGTCTTTGGTCAAGCAAAAACTCTAACTTAACATAATCACACTCCCTATGGTCACACACTCGACTTCTTCACACATCTGAGTTCTCTGTCTGGGCCAGTTATGGCATTTGTGTGTGGGAACTGTGGGCTTCCCTACCATAGGTCTCCTACCCTAGACTATGTCTCCATGGAAGTGGGACCTG
The DNA here is from genome assembly GCF_000181295.1 of Otolemur garnettii. Taxonomy (NCBI): domain Eukaryota; kingdom Metazoa; phylum Chordata; class Mammalia; order Primates; family Galagidae; genus Otolemur; species Otolemur garnettii. Next base: position 19,659,702 of record NW_003852411.1, read on the forward strand.
GTCTGTACCCCAGCATGTATAATGGTAGGCAGTTAACAAGTCTGTATTCCCTGGAGCATGAAATGAGAGGTTTTATTCTGGGCTTCTTCTAAATTGTTGTGGGTCAAAGAAGTGGCATGTTACCCTTTTCATACTTTCACTTTCTCACCGGAGGAACAGTTGAGTGGTGCAATGTACGTGGAGTTGAGAGGGAAATGACTAGAGGCTCTGTGAAGATTCTTTTGGAGACCCCCAATTACCACTCGAATGAGAAACTTCCCTCTTGACAGACTTTTGCAGAGAACTGATCTGCAACCTTAGATGAGGGACACAGGTTTTATAAGCCTCATTTTTGTAAGGCTCCTCTCTGCAAGAAATGAGATAATGGAGCATCAGTCAGTGTAGTAGGCAGAAGAGTGCTCCAGAGAAGTTCATATTCTAATCCCCAAAGCCTGTGAATATGTTACCTTATATGGTAAAAGGGACTTTGCAGGTGGGATTAAATTAAGGACCTTGAGGTGGGGAGATCATTTTAGATTATTCATCCAGGTGAGCCCAATGTAGTCACAAGAATCTTTATAAGGGAAAGAGGGAGGCAGAAAAGTCAGAGTCAGAGCAGGTTATGTGAAGACAAGGCAGGGGTGAGATTAGCGCCACTGCTAGAAGAGGACCATGAGTCAAGGAATATGGGTGACCTCTAGAAGCTGGGAAAGATGGGGAACAGATGTCCCCACCACTCCCCCAGAGCCTCCAGCAGGAACACATCCCTGCCTACGCCTGGATTTTGGCCCAGTGAGACCTGTCTTGGGCTTCTGACCTTTAGAATTGTAAGGGAATACATTTGTGTTGTTCTAAGACATTAAGTTTGTGGTAGCAGCAGCAGTAAATCAGGACAACTTAGTTAATATTTATTAAGCCTGTATTGTGAGCTAGAAACATTGCTGTGTTCTCAGAATAAAAGGTAAACATAATTTTGTAGGGATAAATATTAAGCAGGGTAAATATTAAGCAGATGTTTATAAATACTTGTTGAATAATTAGTAAAGTGTGAGAAATGTTATGATAGAGAATTCAGGGTGCCATGTGACCATGAAACAAAGAGAGACATTGCCCTAAAGGGGGGGGTGACTGGAAAGAGATGCGTAGGCTGAGATCTGAATGATGGGTAGGAATTAGCTGAGAGAAGAGAGCAGGCAGAGGGAACAGAATGGGTGAGGGTGCAGAGTGAACATGGTGTGTTCAGGGAAAAGGAATTTGGCTGCCATGCTCAGGATGTGGGGCAGAGAGGTAGATGAGGCTGAAGAGGTAGGCATGTCCACATAATGAGGGGCTTTGGTCATCACATTAAGCTCATATTAAGACTGTTGACTTTGGTTTTTAAAAACCATAGGAAGTATTCAGAGTGTGTGTTTTTCCTATGAGCTTTAAAGTGGCAGAACTGAATTTTCTTTCCAGTCTTCAGGTAGATGGAGAGTCCTTCTGATAAAGGTTTTAGGGCGTGTCCATACCCCTCTCTCCTTCCCTCTTCATTTAGTAACTGGAGGGTTTCACTTCCCTATCTGTTGCAGGTAGGTGGGGCCAGTTGGCTACAGCTGCCCAGTGAGTCATAAGTAAAAGTAGCATATGTTATTTTGAGGTCGAATCACTTAATTGCCAGCGTGAGACACCGGCAATTAAGTAACCGGGCATGTGAACTGTGCTGGGCTGTCCTGTGTACGTCATATGTTATTTAGAAAAAAAGAAAGAAAACATTTTAACGTCAGTTGTCTTGAGGATCCTGGGACACCCTTCAAGATAACAGTATATTTTAGGAATGTCAGAGAAACCAAGCTTTCATAAAATACATTTATTTTATGCAGTATTCAAACAGAGGAACTTGATGCAAGAGGGAGATATTTTTTAATGAGAGGACCTACGTGATTTATATAGCAATGGGTCTGATTCACATGGTTTATTTGTAACTTAGGTAAATAGATGCCATTTATTTTCTACAATAAATATATTTGGTATGGTAATGTACCATCCAATGTTTTACTTGCTTCTGAGTTAAAGATTATATTCCAGGGAAAGTTTATACAGGAACTTTGTATTCAAGGTGGCATGAATACAATTACATTTTTAAATTTAAATTTTAAAAAGAGCTTTTGCCCAGTGATCTGTTCTCTTAGTTTTTTATACTCCTGAGGACATGGAATGTAAATGTTTTCCCCAAACTCTCTCTTATCTTACTGAGGAGGGAATAATCAGTCTGGTACTTAAAAGACTTTAAGTACTTGGGTATCTTTTATTTGCAAGATTTATAATTGTGACCTCTGGCATCTTTTAAGTTAAACCAAGTCATCTTTACACTGTAATGAGAAAAGTGAGACTGGAAAATTAGGGAACTGGTGAAGGCCACTTTGTCAGAGACTTCTATACACTTCTACAAGCTGTATACCTTATAGGTTATCTTAGAGCTATGCCCCAGATATGTTCCACCAGAAAAAGATTATTCATACACATTTGTAGTATAGTTCAAAAAGTCCATTGAACACATTGAGGGCTTCAATGGATTTCCAATGGAAAATGAGGCTGAATTCTGTTGCAAAGCATCAAACAATAACCAATGCAGGGATCTTAGAGTGAAGATTTGGAAAGATTTTTTTTTCACTGCTCACTTTGTCCAAATCTATCCTGGGAGGACTCAGGATAGTCTCAATAATAGGTTGATTACTGAGGAAGACTCAATTATAAGCAATTCTGAAATCTCTGTGGCTTAACACAACTCAGGTTTATTTTCTCACTCATGGTACACATCCCAAGTGGATCAACAGAGAGCTTTGCTGTGCTCGATACAGATCTGGGCACCTGGAATAGTTAGGCTACACCCATGGGCTATCTGGACCACGTGACCTTCCTGGTCACTATAACAGGAAATAAAGCACTCAGAAGTCTCATCCTGGCATTTAAGTGATATGTGCCACTTCTACTCACAATTGGCCAGAACTGGATATGTGGCCCTGCCTAACAGCAATGGGGTGTAGAAATGTAATTTTTCTGGATTCTGGGAAGAAGAGACTTAAATAAAGGTGAGTACTAGAAACCTCCACAACAAATACTTTTTGTGTTTGGGACCCCACCAAATTATTCATACATTCATTAATTTATTCAACAAAGATTGGTTGGTATAAAGTATGTACATAGTTGAATAAAACAGACATCATCAGGCCAAATGTGGTGGCTCACTCCTGTAATCCTAACACCCTGGGAGGCCAAAGCTGGTGGATTGCTTGAGCTCAGGAGTTTGAGACCAGCCTGAGCAAGAGCAAGACCCCATCTCTACCAAAAATAGTAAAACTAGTCAGATGTTGTGGTGTGTGCCTATAGTCCCAGCTACTTAGGAGGTTGAGGCAAAAGAATCGCTTGAGCCCAAGAGTTTGAGGTTGCTGTGAGCTGTGATGCCATGGAACTTTACCACTCTACCTCTGTCTCAAAACAAACAACAAGGCATCATCCCTGCCTTTGTGTAACTTACAATCTTGAAGGAGACAAATAAATACATAATAATGCTACTATAAATTTTATGAAGTTCTCTGAAGAAAAGGAAAGATCAATAATGGTTAACAACAATTACTAGAAGAGACATACATAGGTAGGATGTAAAAAGGAAATTAAATCACAGAGAGAGGCTCTCTAAAAGAAAGTGTATTTATTTGGAAATAGGGCCTTCCAGTGCGAATTGTGTGCCATAGTAAGCTATATGCATGTACAAGGAGGTAAAGGAAGACACAGGATTTTAAAGGAAAAATGAGGCAGATTTCATAATTGTTTTGAGATAATTACATAATAATTTTGAGATAATGGATAACAAAACTGGCAACAGTCCAGGTTGGATAGTCATTTGGTGGGCAGATAGAAGTCCTTGCAGAAATATTTTTTGTGTAAACCTGCAGTGGCCTTTGTTGAAGGTTGTTGTGTTTTTTTTTTTTTTTATAGTTTTGCTTTTCCTTTTTATTTTCAAATAAGGTTTTAACATCCAAACATTTAACTTGTCCTTTTTTTTTTTTTTTTTTACATAACTCATGAATACATTTATGCCATTATGGGATTCAATGTGATGATTACTTATACAGATTGGCGTGCTTACATCCTAGTAATTAACATAGCCTTCACCTCATTTACCCAATTACAACATTAAGACATTGGTTGTTGTGGTTTTTTTACAGTCTTTTGTGACAATTTTATTATCAGTCATTTATGCATGAGAATTCTCTGTTCATGGCCATTCCCAGCTCTATTTATCATGCTTTTTTTTTTTAAACACAAGTGACTCCATTTTTATTCTGACAACTTTCCATTTTCTGAACAAGGCCACTAAAAATTAAAAAAAAGACAACCACATGAAAGTGATTTTCAGAGTCTCTCTTTCCTTCATTATTACATAGCCATAAACATTAGAATGATTCTTGATTTGAGTGCTTTCAGAAGCAGATTCTGAGATAACAATTTAAGTTAAGGGTATATTCGGAGAAGAGGAATGGAAGGAAAGTGAAACAAGGAAAGGAAGGCCGCTTGTAAAGAGTGCATTATGAAGCCAGCTATTACTGTAGGTGACTGGTTTGACCTCATGAGGGAAACTAGGTGTCAGTGTAACATGTTTTCTTTCTTTTTTTTTTTTTTGGTTGGGGATTTATTGAGGGTACAAAGAACCAGATTACAGTGATTGTGTTTGTTAGGTAAAGTCCCTCTTATAATTGTGTCCCACAATTATGTGCCCGATTGTTGGCTTTTTTCATGTGGATTTTTGGTGTGTCCCACACCAAAAGGTGTGTCATACATCGTGACCCACCCTCCTTCCCTCTCTCTGCTCTCCCCTTCTCCCATGTCCCTTCCCTCCCTCATTCCCTGTGTCTGCTCTCCCCTTCCCCCGCCCCGCCTCCTTCTGTCTCTGTGCTCTCCCCTTCCCCCATCCCCCACCATGTACTACTAGGTCATTAATTGTCCTCATATTAGAATTGAGTACATAGGATTCTTGTTTCTCCATTCTTGTGATGCTTTACTAAGAATAGTGTGTTCTACTTCCATCTAGGTTAATATGAAGGATATAAAGTCTCCATCTTTTTTAATGGCTGAATAGTATTCCATGGTATACATATACCACAGCTTGTTAATCCATTCCTGCTTGGTGGGCATTTAGGCTGTTTCCACGTTTTGATGATTATAAATTGAACTGTGATAAACAGTCTAGTGCAAGTGTCCTTTTGATAAAAGAATTTTTTTCCTTCTGGGTAAATGCCAAGTAATGGGATTGCAGGATCAAATGGGAGGTCTAGCTTGAGTTCTTTGAGGGTTCTCCATACTTCCTTCCAAAAAGGTTATAGTTTGCAGTCCCACCAGCGGTGTAAAAGTGTTCCCAACTCTCCACATCCACGCTAGCATGTGCAGTTTTGAGATTTTGTGATGTGGGCCATGCTTGCTGGGGTTAGATGGTATCTCAGGAAGGTTTTGATTTGCATTTCTCTAATAATTAGGGATGATGAGCATTTTTTCATATGTTTGCTAGCCATTTGTCTGTCTTCTTTAGAGAAGGTTCTATTCATGTCTCTTGCCCATTGATACATGGGATTGTTGGCTTTTTTCATGTGGATTAATTTGAGTTCTCTATAGATCCTACTTATCAAGCTTTAATCTGATTCAAAATATGTAAATATCCTTTCCCATCGTGTAGGTTGTCTATTTGCTTTGATTGTTATCTCCCTAGCTGTACAGAAACTTTTCAGTGTAATTAAATCCCATTTTTTAATTTTTTTTGTTGTTGTAATTACCACAGAAGTCTTCTTCACAAAGTGCTTACCCCAGCTGATATTGTCTAATGTTTTTCCTATACTTTCTTTAAGGATTTTTATCATTTCATGCCTTAAATTTAAGTCTTTTATCCATCTTGAATCAATTTTTGTGAGTGGAGTAAGGTGCAAGTCCAGTTATAGTCTTTTACATGTGGATTTCCAGTTCTCCCAGCATCATTTATAGAATAGGGATTCTTTCCCCCAGTGTATGTGCTTGTTTGGTTTATTGAAGGTTAGGTGGCTAAAAGATGTTAGTTTCATTTCTTGGTTTTTTATTCAATTCCAAATATCTATGTCTCTGTTTTTGTGCCGGTACCATGCTATTTTGACCACTATGGCCTTGTAGTACAGCCTAAAGTCTGGTATGCTGATGACCCAAACTTTGTTTTTATTAGTAAGAACTGCGTTAGCTATACGGGTTTTTTTCTGGTTCCATACAAAATGAATAATTATTTTTTCCAAGTCTTGAAAGTACAATGTTGGTATTTTAATAGGGATGGCATTGAATCTGTAGATTGCTTTGGGAAGTATAGACATTTTAACAATGTTGATTCTTCCCAGCCAAGAGCATGTTATGTTCTCCATTTATTAATATCCGCTACTATTTTTCTTAGGGTTTCATAATTTTCTTTATAAAGGTCCTTCACCTCTTTTGTTAGGTATATTCCTAGGTATTTCATTTCCTTTGAAGCTATGGTGAAGGGAGTTGTGTCCTTAATCAGCCTCTCATCTTGGCTGT
>NW_003852411.1:19666541-19682445 GCF_000181295.1 Otolemur garnettii
GCTATTGGATGTTCTTTATTTCCTTCTCTTGCCTAATTATAACGGCTAGAACTTCCAGCACTATGTTGAATAGTAATGGCAACAGAGGACAACCTTGTATGGTTCCAATTCTAAGAGGAAAAGCTTTCAGTTTTACTCCATTCAGTAAAATATTAGCTGTGGGTTTGTCATAGATAGCTTTCAGCAGTTTAAGAAATGTGCCACCTATACCTATACTTTTCAGTATTATAATTAGAAAAGGATGCTGGATTTTATCAAATGCTTTTTCTGTATCTTTTGAGAGGACCATATGGTCTTTGCTTTTGCTTCTGTTGATATGGTAAATAACATTTATGGACTTACGTATGTCAAACCAGCCTTCCATCCCTGGGATGAAGCTTACTAGATCATGATGTATGATTTTTTTGATGATAAATTGTAATCTATTGGCTAGGATTTTGTTGAGAATTTTTGCATCTGTATTCATTACTTTAATTGGTCTGATGTTCTCCTTTTTAGTTGGGTCTTTTCCTGGTTTTGGTATCAGGGTGATGTTTGCTTTGTAGAATGTATTGGGGAAGATGCCTTCCTCCTCAATTTTTTGGAATAATTTCTGCAGTATGGGAATAAGCTCTTCTTTGAAAGTTTGATAGCATTCTGGTGTGCAGCCATCTGGACCAGGGCATTTCTTACTTGATTCTGTTTTTGGATTTCCTTTTGGTTATTTTCCACTTTTTCTGCAATTTCCTTCATTGTTTTCATCATCTGTATTTTAAATCCCCCGTCTGTCATTTCTAACATTTCTTTATAGATGGAATCCTCTGCAGTAGCTACCTCATGGTTCCTTGGGGGAGAGGTTTGCTCTGGACTGGTTTTTCATGTTGCCAGGATTTTCCTACTGTTTTTTCTTCTTGAGTGTTTTCTTTTATCTGTTTCCTTGCCTTAATTTTCCTTTCATTTCCTCTTGCTCTTTACGTTACCATGCCTCTGACCTAAGGTTTTGATGAGTCCTTTTGGTACAGGACTAAAAGGATGAGAAGATTGAAGAACAAGAAAGGAAAAAAGATAAAGGAGAGGGGGCGAGTAAAAGGGAATATTGGCAAAAAGAAGGGAGGCACAGAAATACGGAGACAGGAATAACAAAGGTGTACAGTAGGGTACTTTGACCCACATCTTAAAAATCCCCAACCTCTGGGGGTGCTGGGTTGGGTGGTTCCCTTGAGGTCAGCAGCCCTTTGCCAGCCTGAGCAGACATGGTACCCCACCTCCACCAAATAGAGAGGAAAAACAGAAATACTATAAATGAAACCAAACCAAACAAACAGAAAACCTTATAGGATAAAATTGCGGGAAAATCCAAATAACGAGGGCAGAAACTCTAGCAAAAATGAAGTTCTTTATTAAAGAAGGCCACAATGGAAAATTATATTTACACTAGAAAAATGAAGGAAGAAAAAACCTCAAAAATCTAAAGGGAAAAAGTTGAAATAAAAATAACAAGGAAAAAAAACCCAAAAATAAAGCAGTATATATATCTTGCTGAATATTGTATGGACAACAGGTGATCTTCTAGGGTATGAGATGCTAATCACAATGCTGATAAAGCTGTATGAGATGGAGACCGGAGGCCTCTGCTGACTTTGCTCTCAAACCCCACAGGGTTGAGAGTCTGAATCTCTTCTCAGCCCACTTAAAAGACCCTTTAAACCATTAACCTTGGCTAAGCAGAGGCTTTTCCAGGAAAGCACTTGTTGCTGTCTCCTGAAGTGGCTGCCCACTTATCAAGTGCACCCAAACCAGCCTCACTCTCTGCCCCTGAGGGCCAAGGCTGCAAGGCAGCTCTCCTATTGAGGAACACTGAAAGTTCTGAGATGCTGTCCTGATAGCCCAGCAACTGTAGCTCCGCAGAATGTTTTATAATCTCTACTCTTCTTATATTTTTCTTCTTGACACATCATATATGTTACCATATGATGTTAACATTATGTATATAGTGTTTGTTTCTTTTTGCTAAAATAGAAGCTCTTGAGGGCAGGGCTTTCTTTATTTTGTTTACTATCCTTTCCCAGTATTTAGAACAATGTTGTGTGGTTGAATGAGCTAATTATTTATTGTAGGATTGAATGTAGTTCTGCATGGGAATGAGTGTCTCATCCTCAGTTTGAGGAACTGAAAATAAGGCAGATGTACTCTAAAAATACAAACAAAAAAATTTTTTTCCCTGATGACACAGGAAAAAAGACTCCCTCCTGCTTTTCTTAGAGCATTTACATTAAAAAAATTTGTAATGATGAGTTCTCTCTTTGCCCCTTTGAGATGTCAGTAAACACTTTCCAAAGCTAACTAAGCCTCTTTTGTAATTTACAACCCAGGAAGGTTTCCCTCCAGCCTTGGGATCCAGAAACCTGGGTTCTTTGCTTTTTAAAGAGTAGTTATCAAAGGAGATAGTGCTCCTATGTCCGAGAGTCTGTGGGAGAGAAGTAGGCCTAACTTCAGTCAACCTGACTCCAAGTTGCTACTCTACCTCCTATGAGAAATGTATGAAAAATTTATTCTTCCTTTGGATAAAGTCAAGTAGCAAACATGGTGGCTATAAAAATCATTGGGTGAATTTAAGAGGCACTATGTAAGACAAATGTTGCTGTCAAGTCCTCTTACTGGAGTACTGGCTATTGCTTAACTTGAGGATGTGTATGGAATCAGTTGCATGTACTGATGTATCAAAGGATGAGATCTCTTTCTGTCTTCACAATTGTGTTAGTGGATTATGCCCATCACATTCTGTCTTAATACTTAACTGAATAATAAAACTGCTTCCTTTCTCTTTTTTTGTGGTGAAGTTTCCCTGGGTTGGCAGGTGATTTTGTTTTTTAATTACATGTCCCGAGCAGTAGTTGCTACCACGCCAGGGAGGTAGGTCAATTATTCAAAAGATGCTCCCTTGTATTCTTTTTTTTCCCCCCAATGCTAAGACCTTCCTCCTCAGCTTTTCCTTCTCTCTCTCCCTTGGTAGCTTCTTTAGGAGCATCAGTGCTGCTGGACCTTAGGGAGGATCTAAATCCCATCAATTGACTCCCCAGACCACCCAGGAGTGGTTTCACATGCTATGTAAGGTGTCTGGCAACCTCCATTCCAAGGTAGGAAAGACATAACAACTCACATGTGATGGACTGATCTCTTGGTCCTTCAGTGAGTTTGCCTGACAAACTCTACCCCTTTGTGGAAGTGGGTAGAGAATTACATCAGCTTACGGCTTTTGTCCTCAAACTACAGCCCACGGGCCACAAGCGGCCACCTAGGAGATTAATCTGGCCCATCGGGTGTTTTTGCCACTGCTGCCTGTTCTGCTTAGCAGCTGACTTGTCCCGGGGCCAGCAGTCTGGCCCTCCAATGATCTGAGGGACAGTGAACTGGCCCCCTGTTTAAAAAGTTTGAGGACCCTTGGTAAAATTTTGTTTTTAAGTTGTGTGATCTTCACTTGTAGGCACTGTAGTTGTCTACAATCTTCTCCTTTCTGAAGACTTTTGTCACTTTTCTGGATAGAATACATAACTCTGATGATGTTTAAGCAGCTGTTCTACTGAAAAGTTCATGTAAGTGTCCTAAAAGTTCATGTAAGTTCATGTAAGCCATGAAGAGTTGGGAGTTGGGCTGATAGAATCCTTAGGTGAGACTTTGAGTGAACTACTGGGATGTGGGGAGGGGGGATAAGGTCTCAAGAAGGTGAGCCACAAATAAGCTTTCTCTAGTCCTACCCCATCCTGTCTTCCAAATCCTCCCTACTAAAGGCCCTGGCCTTACTTTCAGGGCCTCTCTTGCCCTTCCTTTGGAATAATGAAATAGTGGGCTTAGACCTTTTTCACTACTGACAACTCTGAGGCCTCCGGTGGCTGCTGGATGATGCTGGGTCTTCTCTGCTCAGCTGTCAGGGGTGCCCCTTGTCAGGAGGCTCAGTGTTAAGTTCAGTTTGGTCTCTCACACTTGGCTTCAAAGACTCTGTCTTTAACTAAACTTGAGTCATGCTTTTCTGAGTTTCCCATCTGACCACACCTCACTTTTAGGCTCTATTGTATTTAGTACATCTTTAGTATCTTGCTTGGTCTTCACCTTTGATCAGATGCCTCATTCTCTACCTTCAATATCTGATTTACCCTGCCTTGCCTTCAGGAGGAACTTTATCTAGCCACTTTTGCCAGAATCTTTGTAATCTTTGATGTTCCTTCTTCATAACTTTCCACCTACTGACCCTTGCCCCACTTCTTGGCTATAAATCCCTTCTCATCCTTGTTATCATTAGAATTGAACCCAGTCTCTGAATAAAATTTACCCTCCTTTACCTTCTGTCTGGCTCTGGCTTTATTTCTTTTTTGACACTTAGGAATATTGAAACCAGTTTTTCCTCCTGAAAGACTTAATGCCAAATATACTAATCCACTGGGATAACTTTTTACAGAAAATTTCTCTATGTGAGATGTGTGTATTCCTTTTAGTCTTGATCCTATTCTTTGTGGAACAACAACAACAACAATAACAACAACAACAAACCCCCCAAAGCCCTGGTTTTGTTTTGTTATGGGTACATTTCCATGTATTCCTTCATTATCAAAAGACCTGCATTAGCTGAGCCTGCCTCTACCTAGCTTTCAGGTCCAAAGGGTGTTCACATTCAAGTAGATTCTGTCCCCTGACACCCAAACTTCTCCTGTGACAGATGTGGTTGAAATTTCAGTAAGGCCACCCTGTAAATATTCAGTATCAAAACAGACCTTCAGCTATAAAGGGAAGAACTGTTTCAATGACAGAGATTGCACAAACTGTTTGAAGATATATCTTTATTTCTCTACCTGGCTTTGCCAGTGATTGAATGCAAACACTTCAGCGATCCCAGTGAGTTCTGTATAAGTGAACTTTAGGAACGTGTACAAAACTTTCAAAATTATTTTTATTTTTTCAGTGGGCTGAATATAAAAAGTAGTTTGGTATTTTTTTCTCTTTCCCCTTGTACTCTTTTAACATAATTTCATCTCTAGATGTTGAGATTTGAGATATTTTCTTCGGATAATTACAATTCAGTGCAGACTAGTATACAGAAGATACAGAATGTATAAATGATACTGTATATATGTCTACAAGTGAGAATGATGCAAAATTGGAGTCCTTGGGACCCATGATGCAACGCTGCCACTTGCTTAACTTGGAACTAAGAAAGATAGAAGCCCTTCTCTAAAGAAGACAGATGAATGGCTAGCAAACATACAAAAAAAATGCTCATAGTCTCTGATTATCAGAGAAATGCAAATCAAAACTACCCCCAGATTATCACCTAAACCCAGTGAGAATGGCCCACATCACGAAGTCCCAAAGTTGCAGATGCTGGCATAGATGTGGAGAAAAGGGAATACTTTTACACTGTTTGTGGGACTGCAAACTAATACACCTTTTTTGGAAGAAAGTATGGACAATTCTCAAAGAACTCAAATGAGACTTCCCATTTGATCCTGCAGTTCCATCCTGGGCTTCTACCAGAATAAAATATCACTTTATCATAAGGGCATTGGCACTAGACTATTTATCATAGCTCAATTTATAATCACCAAATTGTGGAAACAGCCTAAATGTCCACCAACCCAGGATTGGATTAAGAAGCTGTGATATATGTATGCCATGAAATATTATTCAGCCACTAAAAAAGATGGAGACTATATATTTTGTATTAACCTGGATGGAGCTGGAATACATTCTGCTTAGTAAAGTATCACAAGAATGGAGAAGCAAGAATCCAATGTACTCATTTCTGATATGAAGTCAGTAGATGATCTAATCTAAGGTGGAGGGTAGGGGAATAAGGGAGCCAGGAGAGGGGAGGAGGGGAAAAGGGTGGGGAATAACAGTATATGACACAACTCTTGGGGACACAATCATAAGAGGCACTTTACCTAACAAATGCAATCAGTATAACCTAATTCTTTGTACCCTCAATGAATCCTAAACAATAAAAAAAAAAAAAAAAAAAAAGAAGGAAGCAAAATGGTACTGCTAACTCTCCTAGCATTCCAAGGATTCATCTTGGGGTGTTTAATCATATATTATCCCATCACATTTTCTTAACAACACTATACAATAGGGTTTATTATTAGTGTTTACAAGAAAGGGGAGTCAAGCTTGGAGAGTTTAAATTGTTTTCTTAGGGTCCTTGATATTTTGATGCAGAGGTGGAATCTAGGATTATTTGACTTAGAAGGTTTTGCATTTTGTCCCATGCCATGCTGCCAACTTTAGGAGCTGAAAGTCCTGCGGGTCCTGCTGTACTACTGTGTGATAGTGCCCTCCAGAGTTAGTCCAGCACAGCAGTGCTATGCCCTTGCTTGGTATGGTCTCATGCCTATATTCTATGATCTTTTGAGGCCAGAGATCATGACTTATCTCACTTTGCTTTACCAGCACTTAGCACAGGGCATGGCATTTAGGAAAAGCTCAATAAAGGGCTGTTAAAATATATGACTAAATCTGACACAGCTGTTATTAAAAATATCTTCCAAAGTAGGTCCTCCTTTAAGAGTTTCCATTTCTCTTAAGCCTTCCAGTTACTAGAACCTATGGGATCATTTAAAGTCCTTTTTCTCCTTGGCGACTTCAACATTCATAAAGTTGCCAGGTATTATTTATCATTTTACTTCTATTATGTCTCAAACACCTGCCTGTTCTCATTGTTTCTTTTGCCACCCCCTTTGCAGCTGGCCTCAGGGACTGTCTTCACTACTTCCATTCGCTGTCCATATCATTCCATTCTATCTACCGACATTTATCCACCCACCCACACATCCATACATCTATCTATCTGTCTGTCCTTTCACTTTTTAAGGAAATATTTTGTGAGCACTTGCTAAGGATATGATAAACAGATTATTACAGTACAGTGTGGTAAGTTCTGTAAGACAAGATTGGAGGGCCATGAGAGTACACAAAAGGGTTACTTATCCAATTTGGGGAGGGAGACTGAGAAAAGACTTCTTGGAAGGAGCATCTTCTGAGCCAGGTCTTAAAGAATCAGCTGAGTTAGAAAGGCTAAGAGGACGGAGAAGAAAAAGAGCACTTACATTATCTCTGCCCTGCTGCATCACTGTTTTCTTTCCCATTTCTATTTTTCTCATGTTCCTTTAATGCTTCAGACTATCTCTTGGCTCAGAGCCTTCGCTCTTACTTTTTCCTCTGCCTCTAATGGTCTTCTCACAGATATCAGCATGGTCAACTCCCTCATTCCTTCAGGACTTACTCATATGGCACCTTACCAGAAAGGGCTTTCCCGACTATCTCATTTATAGTTGTAACAACTTCTTTCCCTGCCAGAACTCCCCTTCCCTCCTATTTCTGATGAGTACATTGACATGTACATGTGTATGTGTGTATTTCGTTTACTTCCCTATAGAATATAAGCTATGAGAGGGATTGTTGGCTATTCTTTTGGGCACTGCTATCTTTACTACTTAGATGAGTACTGGCACATAGTTTTGATACATGTAGTTAAATGAATGAATGAAAGGCTGGGAAATAGGAAATGCAAAGAAATTTTAAGGAAATGCTAGAACTCTAATTTGGCCTGACTTCTTCTGAGATCCCTCCCCACTGCAGACTTGGTGACATAGCACTGTGGTACCTCCTTCCTTACAGTTTCATGTAACTGCAGAACTAGCCCAATCCAATTCTACTTTGTGTAGTAAAATGGTGAGTTGTTTTTTATTTGCCATGGACCCCTAGGCAGCAAGTTAGATAGCCTGAGCATGCCCAGATGACCCAACTGTGAAACCACAGGTGGAACCAAAGTTCTTGGATCAAGGAATAGAGACTAAATTAAGAAGTGAGCTGCAGCATCACCTCATGGCAAGATCCAATTAGATCATGCCTTTTTTCACACTGCCTATAAAATCTGCTCCAGCTCCCAGCTCAGGGAGACCAATGTGTTCCCTCTAGTCTCCTTGCCAATTTACTCGCAACAAATCTTCTTTTCTAAGAAACCAGTGCATGTTATTGGCTTCTATGCGCATTGGGCAGTAAGCCCCATTGCTTGCTTTGTGACAATTCCTGAGTGATGACTTTGCTAACAGAAAGGAAGAATGTCGTTTTTGTTAATGGTTGACTAACTTTCCCTTTCTCTCCCAGGCAATGTTGCTCTGAGCCTTCACCACCACCAAAGGATCGCTTCCAGATTTCTCAAAAGGGCTTTTTACTAAGATCAAGATACAGGGTTCTTCCATAGAGCTATGGATTTCCTAGTTACTATTTATTACCTTATTATAGACATTAGGAGTGGAGGAGAGGGAAGTTGGGAGTTTTTGGTTGTAGACTCCTACATACTCTTTTCTTAGATCATCTGTTGAGAGGAAGGAAGTAGGGTAGGGATGATGATATTTGGAACCTTGGAACCTTCACTGATGAGATCAGGGTAGGCAGCTGACAAGAGAAAACAGAATTGCTGAGCAGAATGAAGTTATTAGAACATGTTTATAAGATGTATTTGTAATATGTTTATAAGATGTATTTGTTTGCATAATGCACTGTTAGTGGTAATGGTTTCATTGAGAAGGAAGAATGAAGATTCACACTCACTGACAGGAAACTAATAAGCAAGAAATGATAACATTGTGATTTACTTAGGGGAATCCTTCTTGTCCTCAAAAAATAGGAGCTGCTCACCTGGGAAACCCCACAAGATATGCTAATTACTGGTACTTATCAAATATCAGAAGGCAGAGGGGTAAGGAGTAGTCCTGTAAGAATGCTGGGTTTTCCAGAAGGCAGATTTCACGGCCATTTCCTAGTCCCAGGAATTTACTGGGACTGACCCCGAGGCTGTGGTTTACAAGGATTTCTTGTGAGATCCATGACTGTTACCAGGAAAGCCTCCAGGAGGAATCTTCACTCTCACAGGATGATCCAAGTCCCTTCCCCCAGCCAAGATAGAGGCTGTTGGAAACCGAATGATCTGGTTCTTACCTTTATCAGATGACCCTAAAGTTCAATATTGAGGTTTATTTTTCAGATAAAAAGCTTGGACTTAGCAGAAAGTCCAGCAGTGTGCTAGGATCATACTCTAGTCAAGCAGTATAGGAATAGAAGAAATCATATCACAGAGGATCAAGAGTTCTTGGGATGGGTCTAGAGCCATTGAGACCTCATGGATGGGTGAGGAGACATCTTCAGGATCCAGGACTTGGGTTCTGGGATAGGGATTTTGGTGTAGGGAATGGTAAATTCACATCTACAATGGAGCATTAAATAATCTTATTCCAGAAAGGAAAAATTTGAGCCCATACCAGCAGAAAAGGAAGGAAAATAACAGTCACAGGGCACCTACTATTCATCTGGTAGTTCTCTATGTTTATCACATGCCACTAACACATGTTGTTTATATCTCAGAGCAGTGCTGTGAAGGTTATAATGTCTCTAGTCTGCACATGACAAACCTATAAACCAAGGCTGAGTTTTTTCTTCCTCTGTCAAGTGATCATTGGCCTCCCCATGAGGTCACAGGTGCAGGCTGGGAGAAGACAATATAGCAGGTGTGAAGACCATAGACATTTGGGCTACTTTTTCATATAACATACTGTGCCTTTAGGATTTTCTTGTATATACCACTTCCATTTGATGGTGGAGTACTGCTATGTATGGCTGACTTTACAGCTTTGTGGGTCAGATAACATCTAGTTCAGGATGGACACCTCAGGTCTCATGGCAACTTGGTAGCCTGTAAATAAACATTCAGTCTCTACTAAGTCCAGTAGCAGGCCAAGAGGTGTTTATCAATAAGAGAAAAATAATATGTGAATTATAGCATGGCTTTGTTCCAAGGGCTTGCACTGTGATTGACCCAAAGGCTCTAAACAGGATTCCTGTCTGCCACTGTCACTTCAAGTATCATAGGATCTGCTAGATCACAGGGTCCAATAGCAGATTAACTTCTCTAACACTCTGTACCTATTGCAGAGCCTTCTCCTTTTTAGGGCTCTCCACAAAACTAGTAGCTTTTTGGATTATTTGGTAAATTGATGGAAATAACACCCAAATGAGGAATAAGTTGCCTCTAGAATCTAAAGAGACCTAATAGGCATTGCGCCTCTTCTTTGCTTGGAGAAGGTGCCAGATGCCATACTGACCTTCATATTTTGAAGGCCATTGTGTAAAGGGCCCTTGAATTTTTATTGGATTTATTTCCTACACTCTGACATGCAAATGTCTTACTAATAAGTCCAGAGTAGTTGCTCCTTCTTGCTTATTAGGTTCAATCAACATAATGTAGTCCATGTAAGGAACAAATACAAATACAAATCTTGTGGAAGGGAAAAGCATAGGGCTGGAAAGTTGATATGCCACTGAGGTAAAACAATGAAGGTGTATCACTGGCCTTGCTGGCTGAAAGCAAACTGATTCTGTTAGTCCTAAGTGACAGGAATAGAAAAAAAGGCATTTGTCCAATCGATATCTACTTACCATGTACCAAGAAATGCGTTGATTTTCTCAAGCAATGAAACCACATCTGGTACAGTAACTCCAATTGGAGACACCATTTGCTTAAGCTTATAATAATCGCTGTGATTTTCCAAGATCTGTCTGTCTTCTGCACAGAGAAAATAGGCAAATTGAATGGGGATGTAGTGGGAATCCCTAGCCCTGTGTCTTTCAAATCCTTAATGGTGGTAGTAGTCTCTTCAGTCTTCCAGGAATATGGTCTTGATTCTGGTGTTTTCCTGGGTAGAGACAGTTGTAGTGGCTTCCACGTGGCCTTTCCTACCATGATAGCCCTCCTTCCATAGGGAAGCAATGTGGAGATTATATGAGCTGCTGATTATGTCTGTTCATGTGCATTCTAGAATTGGGGAAATAATTACAGGATTCAGGGATCCACTGTACTCACTGTGAGATGGACCTGAGCTAAAACATTACTGATTATCTGACCTTCATAAGTCCCTACAGTGAAGGGGGACCAAGTTTATGTTTTGGGTCTCATGGAAAATTAGTGTCAGTAGAGAACCAGTGTCTAGTAGTCCTGGAAAGGTCTGAATGTTTCCTTTTCCCCAATGTGCAGTTACCTTGACAAAAGGTTGTAGTTCCTTCAGGAAAGGTTGGGATGAATACAACACTGTAAGTTTTAAGCAGTGTACAGCAAACTTTTTCAGGGAGACCTGGTCTCCCCCTAATTCCAAAGGTTTTATTCTGTTAACTGGCTTAAGTCTAGAAATGATGGTGGGGGTGTGACTCTCTGCTGTTAGGATTCAGATTAGATTTTTGTTCACTTGACCTATAACTTTTCTGATTATGTAGGTCAATCAAGAATTTAGTAGGTTTCCTTCAATATATAATCACCCACACTGCCATATGAAAGCTATAACCTAACTACAGCCCAAGATAAAGGGGGAAAAGGAGGAGGAGGTGGGAGGGAGGGTAATTGGTCAGATCACACCTATGGTGTGTTTTACAAGGGTACATGTCAAATCTAGTAAGTGTGGAGTATAAATGTTTTAACACAATAATTAAGAGAGCATGATGAAGGCTATGTTAACCAGTTTGTTGTAAGTATTGCAAATTGTATATAAAACAGCACATTGTACCCCATAAACGCGTTAATGTATGCAGTTATGATTTGTAATAAAAATGATATAATTGCCAAAACAAACAAGTAAACAACAACAACAACAACAACAAAAAAGAATTTAGATATCCTATTTTATTCCTAGAAATAGCCAGTGCCTTCCTTATGTGTGCCTGAGTCAGGCTATTCTGATTGCTGCTTTGACTCTGCTGTTCCTTATGGTAATCATACCCACCTTGACTTTGGCTGTTGCATGCCATCACTTGGCCCCTGCCACCCTAAGATAACTTCCTCCCATTGTATTTAGGTTTCCTAATTCAGTACCTGCAGTTGCTACCTTAAAGTCTGGCCTACAGAGAAGAGCAATCACAGAGCTCTTCAAGGGTATTGGAGTTCCTCTGGCAAATCTGTTTCTCTCAGTCTTAGTGGTGAAAGATGTGTTTTCTGGCCCCCCTTGCTCCTATTCTGGGTGAGTAGATCTTAAATGAAAGTTTTACTCTAATAGTTCAATCTCCTTAAATCTTTGAATCCTTTCCTCACCATTAAACCAAGATAAATGTAGCATTTCTAACTTGCTTACTATGAACCACTTCTTAGACCAGGTTTCAGCCAACCAACTGACCAATTTGGTAGAGCCCTTTCTACCTCTTTGAGCTCAACATTAAATGCAGAATCTCTGAGTAGTGAGCTCATGTCTATAAATTTGGCTTGATTCAACTTTTGTGTTCCTTCCACCATCATCTCACACTGTTAATGTCTAACACATGTTCCCTGGATTTCTGTTTGTATAAATTAGAAGACTCAAGTAGTGTTTTGGAACATAGTGCCCCTCCTCTTGGGCCACACTTTGTACCTTACCTTTACAAAGGGCCTATTTGGTTTTGAGCCCAGTCTAGAAATAGAGAAGAGTAGAGGAGGTAGGACCTGAGGGGATTCATCATTATTTTTCAAGGCACATTCCTCGTGGGATGCCAGTACAATTTCCTAGGCAATGCGGGGTTAGTTCTCTCATACCAGGGTGGAGATACCTCTTTTGCCAGCAAAGAAAACTCATCAATTTAGGGTTCCCTGGGTCATCAGGGCTTTCCCATATTCCTCATTTCAACTTTCAGGATTCTGGTACTTTCCCATCAATGCTGTCATTTTAACAGCAGACACTGTAGGGGCCTGAAAACTCAACTTGTGTTGTGACTCAACTGGTTGTAAGGTTAGATTCTGTGTTTGATCTTCATGAACTTTGCATCTCTGCAGCTACAGGAAGTAAGGATCTCCCATAAGGCTTATATAGAAGCTTTCACATTATTCATGCAGATCCTGAGCTCATCATTTTCTTTCATCACTTTAGGATCAACTGGTCAATGTTATTAGAGTCTTTAATTTGAGAAAATATTTGAAAGTACCATATATGTTGCCACGCAAGTCTTTGCTTCTTTTAAGTGGGTGTTTAGGAGTATCTTAAGGTAATGTCTGCATACCTCTACTGCCAGCTCATGCTGTGGATTATAGTGCTCTTTACTACTATAAATAGTGTCATTAGTGTCTTTAAATCTAATCATACTTGAGAGCCAGTTCCAGAAACCCCAGAGCCAATTTAGAAAACTCATTTTTAAAATTCTGTCTCTCTAGAATTCCACTCCTCATACCACAATTTGTTTTTCAGTGTTCCCCAGAGAAATAGAACCAGCAAGATTTATTTATTTATTATAAGGAATTGCCTCACAAGATTACAGAGGCCAGCAAGTCCCCAAATCTGTAGGGTGAGTGAGTTGGCCAGCTGGCCAGCTGGAAACCCTGGTGAACCATGTAGCCCTGGAAAACCTGAACCCTGGTGGTGTAATTACAGTTTGAGTCTGAAGGCCGGAGAACCAGGAGGGGTGATCTTATCATTTGAGGCCAAATGGCCAGCAGACTTGAGATACAGGAAAAGCCTGTGTTTCTGTTTGAGTCTTTCTTAGTCAGCTCAGACTCTTATAGCAAAACCATAGAACTGATGTTTTAAACAACTGAAGTTTATTTGTCACTGTCTGGGGGCTGGAAGTCTGAGTCCAGGGTACCAGAATGCTAGGGCTCTCATGAGGACTGTCTTTCAGTAGGTCACTGTCTTCTAGCTATATCCTGACATGGTAGAGAGAGAGGAAGTTCTGATCTCTCCTCTGCGTATCAGGAGACTATTCCCATGCTGAGATTCTCATCCTCATCTAAACTTAAATATCTCTCAAAGGCCTCATCTCCAATACCACCTCACTGGGGGCTAGGTCTTTAACATAGGAATTTTGGGAGGTACATAAACATTCATTGTATAGTAGAGTCTGCGGCAGGAAAACTCATTTCTCAACTTGAAGGCAGTCGGGCAGGAGGAATTTCCTTTTAAGTGAGGGAGGCTGACCACTCACATTAGGGAGTGCAATCTGCTTTACTCAGCATACCAATTCAAATATTAATTTTTCCAGAAATACCCTCCCAGACACACCCAGGATGACATTTGACCAAACATCTGAGTACTCTGTGCTCAGTTAAGTTGAAACATAGTTAACTATACTTGCCCTGGCCCTCCTTCTTTTGTTTCCCCTTGTGCCCCGAAGGTCTTTCCATTTCTTCTGATCCATGTCTTTATCCTACCTGCCCCATGGCGTCATATACAATTTTGAAAGAATGAAATTATCTGGGATTATTATTATTATTTTTTTAATTTTGGGATTTTTTTGGTTATTTGTGTTGTGTCATCCACTAAATTCTAGACTTGTAGGTGGTGATAGCAAGGATTTAATTTATTAAATAAGAGATGCATATTTCCTGTATCCTCTTCAAAGAGGTGGATGCTCAAAAAATACTTACTGTTCAATGCTGTACATGTATAATTGCACATTCAATCCATCTGGACAGCATGTTTCCCATCAGTTGGTTTCCCAGGGAGGCATCTAGGGAAGGTAGGTGTTCATAATCTTGAACTTGATGAGTGTTTCTGAGTCTTCCCTCTGCTCTGGGCAGCTCCTTATTCCTGGTGCTGTGGACTAGCTGCTTTCTCACTCTTGATGGATCTGAGGACCGTGAACCTCTGTGTCAGGGTTACAGGTATTCTGGCACATATAGGGGATTTCCTGGGCTGTAGACATTGGCTGGGAAGCCAGGAGTAGCATGCGTTTGTCTAGGATAGGGTTTCTCAACTATGTCTCTGTTGGCATTTGGGCTGGATGATTTTTTGTGGTGTGGTGGGGCACATTGTAGGATGTTTAGCTTCACCCCTGGTATGCACCTACTAGATGCCAGGCAGCACCTGTACCTTGAGTTGTGACAAACAAAAATATTTCTGGTTAGTGGAAAGTGTGCCCCGGGGACAAAGGCATTTAAGAACCAGTGACCTTTGGGCTTGCTCCTTGCACAGTAGTTTCACATATGTTGTCATGTCTGAGAGTCATGGCTCTGTAAATCAGGAAGGGACCTGTTCCCGTCTCTGTTTTACACAGCTGCTCAAGTAGCAGGAAAAGAAATAGAACTCACACTTTCTGACTGCAAAGTAAATGTTCTTTCTCTTAAGACTTTTAGAGATAGATAATTAAAAGAAGTAGTGAATTATCCCCACTTTGAAGGCGATACTAGTTTTGAGTTGAGGAATAGAAATCTTTGTTACACATTTTAACAAAGGAATACCATTAACCACTTTGCTATTTTCGTATTTCAGCTCTTAATGTTATTTTGATGAACTTTCATTTAGCCCATTTGAAAGAGAAGCAGTTTAGATTTCCTTTTTGAAGTGTTTAGTTTCATTTTTGACTGCTAGGATTTCCAAATCTTCCAAACCTTTAAGATGAAGGGGAGGTCCTAATTAAACTTGTCCACTTCCTCTTGAAGATGCGTCATTGTGATAACAGTGTGTGTGTAACCTTCATGGTGGTATTTTCCAAGAAAACCAAAACACAATACTATCTTCAAAAACATAAGTTTGCAGTAATTGTTACTGACACAACATCAGAAAACTGGAAGCACTGAAAAGAGAGTTTGAAAGCCACAAACTTTCTGAGACTATAAATATTTTACTTTCTGTGTTTTGAAAAGAAGAAAGGAAGTGTATTATTTTAAATTGGTATCTGAAGATAAAGAACTGAAGGTTGCTAAGCTTGAGATTTTAATTAAATTAAAACATTTTTTTTGGCGGCACCTGTGGCTCAGTGGGTAGGGTGCTGGCCCCATATACTGAGGGTGGCAGGTTCCAACCTGGTCCAGGCCAAACTACAACCAAAAAATAGCCGGGTATTGTGGCGGGCGCCTGTGGTCCCAGTTACTTGGGAGGCTGAGGCAGGAGACTCGCTTGAGCCCAGGAGTTGGAGGTTGCTGTGAGCTGAG
>NW_003852411.1:19682493-19686023 GCF_000181295.1 Otolemur garnettii
AAAAAAAAAAAAAAAAAAGAATTAAACTGTAAGTCTGGGATAGCTCAGTAAAATGTTCCTGCTTTTTTTCTTTCTTTTTTTTTTTGTGGTCAAGACTCAAATGTCTCATGGTTAAATCACATGTATCTTCTTGAAATTTCTTAGTAGTAACACAAAATGCTGTTTTTCAGAGAACAGAACCTATCATACTGCCTGACATTTATTAGGTCTTAATAATTGTCTGCTGAACTGAACAGGTTGCCCATATTACAGAGTTTGTTACAAACATTAGGTTTGTTTTCCATTTATCATATTTAAAAAATCCCCTAAAGCCCTGTGCTAATAGACAACTATATCTAATTTTTAATTGCTCTTCTGTGTTTTTGGATTTATACATTATAATAACCATGTTATATTCTCTATTTTTCTTGGTTTTTGCACAGTCAGCCCTTTTTATCATGGGTTTCATAGAAAAATAATTGCATCTGTACTAAAGATATATAAAGACTTTTCTAGGGCTCCTGTAGCAAGATGGCGGCTGAGTAGCAGCTTTTGTGTAACCAGGCGCAGTGAGAAGGGGGAGAGAAGATTCCAGGTATCTCTGGCCGGTGGGTTTTGCCCAGAGGCTGTCCTCTGGTGACCCAGGAAGTCAGTGAGAGACTTTAGGACCCCATGAGGAGGTCAGAAGCGGTGGAAAACCGGCAAGTAGCGGGTGCCCATTTGTTCAGTCGGAGGCTGCCTGCAGCTGTACCTATAGCAACAGCAGGACTGCAAGCAGGAAGAGCCTTGCCTGGGGGTTGTTTTGGTTTGTCTGAACTTGAACACTCCATTGAACTGCTTTGGGAGACCTGGGGCCGGTGTGTGGATGACTTTGGGCGCTGTCTGGGCCCCCAGACTGAGCCGCTGAGCTGGTAAGGAGCTAATGCCATTCATTAGCTGTGTGCTGCCCGCCCAGCTACTGTGGGGAGCTGCTCCTGCGTGGTGCAGCGGGGGCTCGGCTGGGAGTCCTGGGGTGAGTAATCTAGTGACTGAGCTGCCCGAAGGCAGGGGCTATGACACTGGAGGAGTGCGGAGATCCAGGTGTTTGGCAAATTAACACCCTTGGCCCTGAGGGGCATTGAGGGAAACTGGATTTGGCGCGTTGGATAAGCAGGCAGCCTTGTCAGGAGAGATCCCAGGGATAAGTGCTTTCCTTGGAAAGCTTCTGCTTGCCCTAGGCCCACGGCTTGGAGGGTGTTTTAAGTGGGCCTACGAGACATTCAGGCTCCTAAGCCTGTGGGATCTGTGAAACCAGTTAAGACCTCTAGGTTCCATCTTGTACAGCTGTATCAACTTTGGGATTAACTTCTCACTCCTTAGAAGATCACCTGTTGCCCGGGCAGTATTTACCAAGATATATATATATTGTTTGTTTTTGTTTTTGTTTTGAGGTTTTTGCTTTTTTGTTTTTTTTTTTGAACTTCAACTTTTCTTCTTTTTTTTTTGACACTTTTTCTAGTCTATATACAACCTTCCATTTTTGCCTTCTTTAACAATTAGAATTTTATTTTTGTCACTGTTTCTGCCCCTATTTTTTTTTTTTAACTTCTCAACTTTATCCTACTAGGGATTTTTGTTTTTTGTTATGGTTTGATTTATAGCATTTTGGTCTCTCCTTTCTACCTGGTGGAGGTGGGGTACTGTGTCTGAGGCAGCTGGCACAGAGCTATTAATCTTAAGGTAATCATCTAACCTGGAACCCCTACAGTTTGGGGGTCCTTAAGAGTGGGTCATAATACCCTACTGTACACCTATACTATTCTTGTCTTTTCTTTTGCTGTCTTTATTTTTTTGTTAATATTTACTTTTACTCACCCCCCTCTTCTTTCTCTCTCTCTCTCTCTCTTGCTTTTTTAATATCTTTTTTCCCTTCTTGCTCCTCAGTCTTCTTATCCTTCTGGTCTTGTACCCAAAGGACTCATTAAAATTTTAGGCCAGTAACATAGTAACTTAGAATAAGAATAAGTGAAAGGAAAATTAGGGTCAGGAAACCGATATAAGAAAGCGCTCATGAAGAAGAATCAGCAGAAAAATCCTGGCAACATGAAATGCCAGTCCAGAGTAACCCCTTCTAGGGATCGCGAGGTAGCTACAGCAGAGGATTCCTCCTATAAGGAAATGTTAGAAATGACAGAGGGGAATTTAGAATACATGTGTTGAAAATAATGAAGGAAGTTGCTGAGAAAGTGGAAAACAATCAAAAAACAATGAAAGAAATTGCTGAGAAAGTGGATAATAACCAGAAGGAAATTCAAAAACAGAATCAAATAAGAGATCAACAATACGAAGAATACAGAAAGGACATAACAGAGTTGAAGGAACTGAAACAGTCAATCAGAGATATCAAAGACGCAATAGGAAATATTAGTAATAGATTAGACCACACTGAAGAAAGAATCTCTGAGCTAGAAGATAAATCCCTCGAGATAACCCAAATTATTAAAGTGGCTGAAAAGAAGAGAGAAAAAGCAGAACGCTCATTGATAGAATTGTGGGACACTATGAAGTGATCCAATATATGAGTTATAGGTATCCCTGAAGGGGAAGAAGAATGCCCCAGAGGAATGGAAGCCATTCTAGAGACTATTATAAATGAAAACTTCCCTAATATTACCCAAGATTCTGGCATACCCCCTTTTGAGGGATATCGGTCCCCTGGTCACCTTAACTCAAATAGACCTCCCCCAAGGCATATTGTAATGAATTTATCTAAAGTCAAGACAAAAGAAAAGATTTTGCAGGCTGCCAGGAGTAAGCACCAACTGACCTACAGGGGCAAACCTATCAGGGTGACCATGGACTTCTCTAATGAAACTTTTCAAGCTAGAAGACAATGGTCACCTATCTTTAACCTACTTAAACAGAACAATTTGCAACCCAGAATTCTATATCCCGCTAAGTTAAGCTTCAAAATTGAAAGAGAATTTAAAACTTTTGTTGATATGCAAACACTGAGGAAATTTGTCTCAACAAGACCAGCTTTACAGGAAATATTTCAACCTGTCCTACACACTGACCATCATAATGGACCTTCAGCAAAGTAATCACCCAGAAATTAAAGCACAGAACCTAGTTTTCACAATGAAGCAAATGACAAAACTAAGCAATGGACTTTTGCAAAATAAGATGAATAGAATGCAACCACACTTGTCAATTATCTCAATAAATGTCAATGGTTTGAACTCCACTCAAGAGGCACAGATTGGCTGATTGGATTAAAAAACATAAGCCATCTATTTGTTGTCTGCAGGAAACATACCTTACATCGAAAGACAAATTAAAACTCAGAGTTAGGGGTTGGAAATCAATTTTTCAGGCAAATGAAAGTTAGAAGAAAAAAGAGGTTGCAATCTTATTTTCAGACACATGTGGGTTTAAAGCAACTAAAGTTACAAAGGATAATGATAGGCACTTCATATTGGTCAAGGGAAAAATACAACAAGAAGACATTTCAATTCTAAATATTTATGCACCTAATTTAAATGCTCCCAGATTCTTGAAACAGACCTTAC
>NW_003852411.1:19689825-19692738 GCF_000181295.1 Otolemur garnettii
TCTATTGTTTTTGGTAACTTGCAAGTAACTTGGTAACTCGGAAGTAATGAAATTTGTATTTTTTTTACAAACTATTGGGATTTTTAAGTTATCATAATTGTACTAGCTAGGATCTTCAACTTTACTAGGAGTGGTGGTAATGAGTACACTTATCTAATAATTGATTTGTAGGTAATGCTTTTGTTTCCTCATAAAATTGATATATTTGTCCAGATGTTATCTTCAATGATATGTCAATGTTTTGCCTATAGTTGATGTTCTGTAGGTATTCGTGGAATAAAGGAGCCTGAAAAAAAAAAAAAAGACTTTTCTACCTTGCCATTATTCCCAAAACAATATAGTGAACAGCTACAGAGGGGGTAAAAAATGAATACACATTTTATCGAAAAAAACTGTATTAAAATTAAAATTATAATACTCAATACATACCAATAACAAAAGATGAATACATGTCACATTGGAGCACCTCTTGTAATTGCAGAAGTCAAGTATGACTTGAGTACTACAATTTTAATACTGCTTTTTCCTTGTAAAAATGTGTTTACCTTTTTCTGCACCCTCTGTATCTACTTAGCATTCCCTCCCTGCAGAAGGTCCTAGAACCAATCCCACAGATACTAAGGGACAATGTACATTACATAATTAAAACAAAGATGTGTAACAGTTTAGTACATAGTCTATAATTTTCTGAAATTGTTTATCTGTTATTGGGTATTTATGTTGCTTTTCAATATTTTACTGTTATGAAAAATGCTGCAATGCAACGCTAAAAATAAATAGGACATGATCAAGCTTAAATGTTTCTGCACAGTTAAGGGTATGACAACTAAAGAAAACAGCCTTCAGAATAAGAGAAGATATTTGCAAGCTATGAATCTGACAAAGGGCTGATAACTAGAATCTACAGAGAACTCAAATTAATCAACAAAAGAGCAAACAACTCCATTTCTAAGTGGCAAAAGACTTGAACAGAAACTTCTCTGAAAATGACAGACAAATGAACAACAAACACATGAAAAAGTGCTCATTGTCCCTAATCATCAGAAAATTGCAAATCAAAACTGCTCTGAGATATCACCTAGCCTCAGTAAGAATAGCCCACATCACAAAATCTCAAATATGGGCATGGATATAGAGAGAGGGGAACACTTTTGCACTGTTGGTGGGATTGCAAACTAATACAACCTCTATGAAAAGAAGTATGGAGAATTCTTAAAGAACTAAACATTGACCTTCCATTTGATCCTGCAATCCCATTACTACAGCTTCCAAGATGTGAAATAAACCCAAGTGCCCATCAACCCATGAATGGATTAACAAACTGTGGTATATGTATACCCTTGAGTACTTATTATTCAGCCACAAGAAAAGATGGAGACTTTACATCTTTTGTGTTTACCTGGATGGAGATTAA
Source organism: Otolemur garnettii (assembly GCF_000181295.1). Taxonomy (NCBI): domain Eukaryota; kingdom Metazoa; phylum Chordata; class Mammalia; order Primates; family Galagidae; genus Otolemur; species Otolemur garnettii. Next base: position 19,691,240 of record NW_003852411.1, read on the forward strand.
ACACATTCTTCTTAATGAAGTTAACTCAAGAATGGGGAAAAAAAGTATTCAGTGTACTCAATACTAATATGAAATCAATATATAAGCAACTACATGCCCACATGAAAGACAAAACACAAGTATGGTCTAGCAAGGGGGAGGGGAGAAGAAATAGAAGGGAGGGAGGAGAGAAAGTAATTGATGGGATCTCACTTAATGTGCACAATGTGAGGTTGTTCAGCATGCTTCCGGGATGAAGGGCTGAACTACAAATTGAGCTTTAGTTTAGAATGGAAAACAATGCAACCTAACTATTTGTGCCCTCATATTAATCTGACATTTAAAAAAATGCTACCATGAACACTTTATATTAGGTAATTTTCTTTGTTATTTCATAATTTTTCCTTAAAATGGTTCTCCACACGTGGAATTACTGGGCACATGACATTTTTAAGGCACAGAGTATTTTAGTCTTTTGATACATGCAGCCAAATTGTTTTCTGAAAGGTTTTAACAGCTAAGCATACAAATTCTGGTTTCCTTATCCTTATCAGAATTCAGTATTCCTATTAGTTTCTTTTGGTATGTAAAAATATATTCCAATGTTTAGCTGTGCATATTATTAGATATTAATTGTTGTGTGAGGGTTTCACGAGGGACAGGCAGCTTTACCACAGGTGTAAGCTCGCCCTTGGAATTATTAGTCTGATAGAGACAGACTACCCGCTCTTTGGTGGCAAGTAGCAAAACTTTATTGTTCATGACCCCTTTTTATAGTTGGCTGGTCGCATACACTTTATTAATTCAGAAGCAAAGCATTCATACTACTTTTCTAAAGTTAGTTCAACCTTCAAAAAAACACAAAGTTTGAAACCTCGAGGCAGCTGCAAAAGGGAGTACGTCTAGAGACTTGAGATTACCAAGGGGGGAGTAAAGCCTTGGAGTTTTACCATGTACTCATTGTATTACAGAAAGCAGGTTTATGGCTCCTGTTTCTATGGCAACCTGGTGGCCACTTCCAATAAGCTTACACTTACCAACCTCTAGGCTGTGTCTCTGCAGGAAGGTTTTTTGATTTCTTTTCTTTTTTTTTTTTTTTTTAAATTAATTGATAACTGTATACATTTATGCATGCATGGGGTACAGTGTAGTGTTTTCATATACAATTTGAAATACTTTCATCAAGCTGGTTCACATAGATTTTATGTCATTTGCTTTGTCATTGTGTCAAAACAGTTATATTCTAGTTCTGGAAAAGTTCACTTGTACCCTTGTTAGACAGATATATAGGTGATCTTTCTGGGCACCCTCCCACCACCCAGCCGCCCTTCTCCTCTCCCCTTCCCCATCCCCTCCCCAAATTCTTGAGCTAGAATTAAGTTGTATCTTTCATTTGAGAGAAATAAATTAGTTTCATAAAAGGGATGTGTACATTGGATACTTTTTCTTCCATTCCTGTGATACTTTGCTAAGAAGAACATTTTCCAGTTCCATCCATGTAAACATGAAGGAGGTAAAGT
>NW_003852411.1:19693958-19742875 GCF_000181295.1 Otolemur garnettii
TTGCATTAAAATTGTATATTGCTTTGGGTAATATGGACATTTTAACAATGTTGATTCTTCCTAGCCATGAACATGGTATATTTTTCCATTTGTTAACATTTTCAGCAGTTTCTTTTCTTAGAGTTTCATAGTTCTCTGCAGGAAGGTTTTTAACCCTTGCCTCACAGGCTTAACAGCCACATAGCCAGAGTCACTGAAGATGAGTTTTTAGTCCCAAATCTTCAGGCCCTATTCTATGTTGACCAAGGCTTACTGGGTCTTTGACAGAGTTGCTTTCCACAGAAGTCTGTCTGCCTGCTTCTGGAGTTTAAAGTGAGCACACAGTTTGCGGGGTTTTACCCCACAATTAATGAGGCTGAAATTTGAAAAATATGTTTTGTTAATCATTTGATTTTTCTCTGTGAATTTTCTATTCTTTTCTCTAATTCCCCTGATCTTGTGAATACCTACCTTGCTCCGCTCTGTTAGGGAAGTAATGGCTTCTGGCCTGAGATGTTCAGGGAGGAAAAAAGAATGAGCTTTCTATTGCTTTAAAAATAAGAAATTAGCACCATTTAGAGTCTTTTTCTTTTTTACTATTTTTTCCTTTTATTAAGTCATATACACATAGATCATGAATACATGTATGCATTTGTGGGGTACAATGTGTTGACTTTTTTATACAATTTGGAATCGTTACATCAAACCAATTAATATAGCTTTCACTTCTTTTACTTAATTATTGTGTTAAGACATTTATGTTTTATACTTGGTAGATTTGACTTGTACCCTTACAATATGCTCCATAGGTGTGGTCCCACTATTTGCCCTCCCCCCTCCCTTCCTATACCCCTCTACTTCTCTCCTTCATCCTGGGCTATAGTTGTGATCTATCTTTCATAAGAAAGTGTGAGTAATTATAAATTGGTTTCATTAAAAGTATTGAGTACATTGAATACTTTTTCTTCCATTCTTGAGATACTTTACTAAGAAGAACATTTTCCAGCTCCATCCATATGAACATAAAAGAGATAAAGTCTCCATCTTTTTTTAAGGCTGCATGGTGTTCTATGGTATACATTCACCACAATTTATTAATCCATTCATGTGTCGATAGGCACTTAGGCTTCTTCCATGACTTGGAAGTTATGAATTGAACAATGAACAATCTGATGCATATATCTTTGTTGCAAAATGATTTTTGGTCTTTTGGATATATACCTAGTAGAGGAATTGCAGGATTGTATGGCAGGTCTACTTTTAGATCCCTAAGTGTTCTCTTTCCAAAAGGAATGTATTAGCTTGCATTCCTAACAGCAGTACAGAAGTGTTCCCTTTTCTCCACATCCATGCCAACACCTGTAGTATTGGGATTTTGTTATGTGGGCCACTATTACTGGAGTTAGATGATATCTCCAAGTGGTTTTGATTTGCATTTCTCTGATGATTAAAGATGATGAGCATTTTTTCATGTGTCTGTAGGCCATACACCTGCCTTCTTCAGAGAAGCTTCTGTTCAAGTCTCTTGCCCACAATGAAATGGGATCACTTGTTCTTTTCTTATTAATAAGTTTGAGTTCTCTGTGAATTCTGGTTATCAAACCTTTGTCAGAAACATAACCTGAAAATGTCCTCTCCCATTATGAGGGCTGTCTACTTACTTTACTTACTATGTTCTTGGCAGTACAGAAGATTTAGTTTGATCAGATCCTAGTAATGTATTTTTCATATACTTCAGTTGCCCAGGGGTCCTTCTCATAAAGTGTTCTCCTGGGCCAGTTTCTTCAAGTGTCTCCCCTGTATTCTCTCCAAGAATCTTTATAGTTTCATGTCTTAAATTTAAGTGTTTTATACAGTGAGGGTCAATTTTTGTTAGAAATGAAAGGCGTGGGTCCAGTTTAAGTCTTCTACAAGTTGCCAGCCAATTCAAATAGCCCCATTTGTTAAATAGGGAAACTTTCTCCCAGTTTATATTTTTGATAGGCTTATCAAAGATCAAATGACAATAAGTGTCTGGGTTCATCTCTTGGTTCTCAATTCTGTTCCGTACATCTACCTCTCTATTTTTGTGCTATGCTGTTTCGATCACTATAGATTTATAGTATAGTCTGAAGCTTGGTAGTGTGATTCCTCCTGATTTATTTTTACTTCTGAGTAATGTCTTAGATATTCAAGGTTTTTGTGTTTCCATATAAAATTTTTCCAGATTTTTAAAGTATGATAGAGGCACTTTAATAGCAATCTGTAGATTGCTTTGGGTAGTATGGACATTTTAACAATGTTGATTCTTCCCAGCCATGAGCATGGTATATTTTTCCATTTGTTAACATCTTCAGCTATTTCTTTTCTCAGAGTTTTATAGTTCTCTTTATAAAGATCTTTCATGTCCTTTTGTTAGGTACACTCCTAGATATTTTATCTTCTTCAGTCCTATTATAAAAAGAATAAAGTCCTTAACTGTTTTTTCAGCTTGACTATTGTTGGTATTATGTAAATGCTACTGATTTGTGAGTATTGATTTTGTATCCTGAAATACTGCTGTATTCCTTGATCACCTCTAAGAGTTTTGTAGTTGAGTCTCTGGGGTTTTCCAGGTACAAAATCATATCATCTGTGAAGAGTGAAAGTTTGATCTCTTTTAACCCTATATGGATACCCTTGATTACCTTTTCTTGCCTGATCGCAATGGCTAAGACTTCCATTACAATGTTGAAAAGCAGTGAAGACAGTGGGCATCCTTGTCTGGTTCCTGATCAGAGTGGAAATGTTTTCAATTTTACTCCATTCAATATAATATTGGCTGTGGATTTGCTGTAGATGGCCTCTATCAGTTCAAGAAATCTTCCTTCTATACCTATTTTCTTAAGTGTTCTGATCATGAAAGGATGCTGGATATTATCAAAAACTTTTTCTGCATAAATTGAGAGAATCATATGGTCTTTGTTTTTTTATTTTGTTAATGTGATGTATTATATTTATAGATTTACATATATTGAACCAGCCTTGAGAGCCTGGGATAAAACCCACTTGATCATGGTGTATAATTTGTTTGATGTGTTGTTGGATTCTGTTTGGTAAGATCTTATTGAATATTTTTGCATCAATATTCATTAGAGATACTGGTCTGTAATTTTCTTTTCTTGTTGGGTCTTTTTCTGGTTTGGGGATCAGGGTGATATTTGCTTTGTAGAATGTATTGGGAAGTACTCCCTCTTTTTCTATATTTTGGAAAAGGTTAAGTAATATAGATACTAATTCCTCTTCAAAGGTTTGGTAGAATTCTAATGTGAAGCCATTTGGTCATGGACTTTTCTTTTGGGGGAGATTTTGTATAATTGATGCCATTTCAGAACTTGATATAGGCCTGTTCAATGTTTCCACTTCTTTCTGGCTAAGTCTAGGAAGGTGGCATGCTTTTAGATATTAGTCTATTTCCTTCAGATTTTCATGTTTCTGAGCATAGAGTTTTTTATAATATTCATTAAGGATATTTTGAATTTCTGAGGAGTCTGTCATTATTTCATCTTTGTCATTTCTGATTGATGAACTTAGAGATTTTACTCTTTTATTTCTGGTTAGGTTAGGCAACGGTTTATCTATTTTATTGACCTTTTCAAAAAACCAACTTTTTGATTTATTGATCTGTTGTATAATTATTTTGTTTTCAATTTCATTTAACTCTGCTCTAATTTGGTTATTTCTTTTCTTCTGCTGGGTTTAGGGTTGCAATGTTCTTCCTTTTCCAGTTGCTTGAGATGTCTCATTAAGTTTTTGACTTCCTCTCTTTCTGCTCTCTTGAGGAAGGCTTACAATGCTATAAATTTCCCTCTTAGGACTGCCTTTCCTGTGTCCCACAGGTTCTGGTAATTTGTGTCTTCATTAAGACATTTCATTGTTTTGTTTCCAAAATTTGATAATTTCCTCCTTCATCTCATCTATGACCTAGCTATCATTCAGCATAAGGTTATTTATTTTCCATGTTTTTGTGTGAGTATGCAGATTCCTGTTGTTACTGAGTTCAACTTTTATTCCATGATGGTCTGAGAAGATACAAGGAATTTCTATTCTTTTAAATTTGCTGTGGTTAGACTTGTGACCTAAGATGTGGTCAGTTTTGGAGGATGTTCCATGGGCTAATGAGAAGAATGTGTACTCAGTTTTGTTAGGATGAAGTGTTCTGTAGATGTCTATTAAATCCACTTGTCGAATGGTTAATTTTAAGTGTAAAATTTCTTTGCTTAGTTTCTTATTGGAGGATCTATCCAACATTGCCAAGGGTGTGTTAAAATCTCCAACTATTATTGTGCTGGAGGAATCAAGTTGCTCATGTCTGTTAGGGTCTCTCTTATAAATTGCAGAGCATTCTGGTTGGGTGCATAAAGGTTAATGATTGAAATCTCATCATATTGAGTGTTTCCCTTAACAAATATGAAGTGACCATCCTTATCTTTCCTTTCTTTTGTTGGTTTAAAGGCTATTGTATCTGCAAATAAAATTGCAACACCTGCTTTTTTCTGATTTCCGTTTGCCTGAATTATAGATGACCATCCCTTCACCCTGAGTCTATATTTATCCTTTAAGGTAAGATGAAATTATTGTATGCAGCAGATATCTGGCCTGTATCCAGTCAGCCAACCTATGCCTCTTAGGGGACAATTTAAGCCATTCACATTAATTGAGAGAATTGATAAGCCGGGTAGTATTTTGGGTGTTGAGTTTTTTGAAAGTCTAGTGGACATTTTTAATCCTTTCACCACTGTGGAAGTTGGGATTTGATCAAAAATTTCTGAGTGAGTTTACTTTTGTGGTAGAGCATTGTGCTGGTCATTGTGGAGGATGGGTCTGAGAATATCCTAGAGAGCTGGTTTAGTTATAACAAATTTCTTCAACATGTGAATGTCATTAAAGTATTTAATTTCTCCATCATAAATGTAACTCAGTTTAGCTGGATACAGGATCCTGGGTGGGAAGTTGTTTTGTTTTAGGAGGTTGAAGGTTGATGACCATCCTCTTCTGACTTGTAAGGTTTCTGTAGAGAGATCTGCAGTCATTCTAATATTCTTCCTCTTGTAGGTTATGGTTTTCTTACATCTGGCTGCTTGCAGAATTTTCTCCTTCATATTAACTTTGGGGGAAGTTAATTACAATGTGTCTGGGAAATGTTTTATTTGGGTTGAGTCATGCTGGGGTTCTGAAACTATCTGCTATCTGAATTTCAGAATCTCTTGCCATGTTTGGGAAGTTCTCAATTATCTCTTGGAGTAGAGCATCTGGACATTTCAAAACAACCTCATTGCCTTCAGGAATTCCTATAAGGTGAATATTAGCTTTTTTGGAATTATCCCCCAGCTCTCTGAGAGAATGATCCATTTTTGCTCTCCACTTCTCTTCCTCTTTGAATGTTGAAGAAGAGGGGGACTTGATCTACTCTGATTATTCATGTTGTGAGAGTTTTTCCACTGATTCTGCCCCATTCTGTCTCATTTGGCTACATGATCAGGTAAGGTGAAATTGGATTGGGAGCTCCTGGAGTAGTGATTAACCAGCCCTTTGCCAAAGAGCTAGGACTAATGACTGCAGCTTTTCCCTTACAGATTTGCAAAGGACCCATATAGTACCACAGCCTGTGACTCTGGGGACTTCCTTGGTGTGGTGGGGCTAGGTGACCTGTCTTGTATTCAGCTGGTCTCTGTCTAATCCTAGTGAATAAGTGACTCTGAGTTAAAGTCTCATTTATGGAGAAATACAAGACACCCTGCCTCCCACAGGCAACAACTAGAAGAGGAAAATCAAACCTTCCCACTACAATACAACCAGGGTATCACCTTAGAGGGTCCTTGGGTGATTGACCCAGGTTCTAAACCAATTGTTGAAGTCAACACCAACTCTCAAGTGGGAGAGTTCAATAGGACTCCAGCAACTAGAGGCAGGGTCTACTGGCAGCTTGAGTGTGGCTTGCTCCAGTGCTCTGTGGAGTCAGAAAGGCCCACCTAGTAAATGAGTTAGTCCAGGGAGGTTGATGCTTCCTTCCCCACCTTGCACCTCTGTCACACCCAGTCACTGGTAACTCCTGGGCCTGTGGCCCTGTTCCCTCCAATGAGTAAATGTGCCAGGGGTATATACCTGCCAGAGTCACAGGGAGATCAATGTCTCCTCAGCTAGGCTGCCACACTCTGCCACCACTCTGCCACCTACCTCAGGTGTTCAGTGGAAGCTGGATAGTGTCACTCAGTTCTAGCCCCATCCTGGGCTGATACTGCTGCCACTTATAGTCTCATGGAATTTGAGTACCTGTTATGGCTATGTCCCACCATGGGCCAGGCCCATTTTGAGTTCACAGAAACTGTGACTCAGCCCCGCCCTGTTCCTCTGCCACAGCTGTTGCTAAGCAAATTTTTGTGGAGCTGGTGTCTCTGTCTCCACTGTATTCTTTGTTGAGCTGGGCATGATCACAATTCACAAAGGGCTCTCAGTTCGTGCTCCACCCTGGGATGATGCCCCTGCCATGTGCCCTCTTGTCCCAGCTATGCTTCACTGGGGACTGGGTACATCTTGGGCTCACAAAAGCAGCAATTCTGACTCAGCTCTGTCCTGGGAGTATACTGCCTCTGTGTGCACGTATTCTAGTCTCAGTCCTCTCTGAGCCCCACCCAGGGAGGTACTGCCACTGGCATACCCTTTGTTCATGGGGTCTGTGTTTCAGTCCCATATTTGTTCCATCCATGGCTGCCCCTGGAGTAGAGGCTCAGCTCCCTCTGGTTGCTAAGAGAGATGGGAAATGTTTCTCCAAAATATCACCAGGGGTATGAGCCCTATTGTTCCTGCTGGCACCACTGCTGTGCTCTTTTGTGGGGCATTTTATCCCCCTTTCCTGCTTGCCTCCCTCACTCCACAGTCCCCACTTTACACCCATGCTTCTGATTCAGCACAGACTTATAGCAGACCACGGCTTGCCAGTACCTCTCATGAAATTACCCAAGAGTCTGGACTCTGTGGGGGATAGGTTTTCAGACCTTGGGGTGGGAGTAGAGGGGAGTGCTGGGAGTTCAGAATTATGGGTAGAGTATATGTTCAGTTTTATGCCTGGTGGGAGAATGCCACGGCACATAGTGTGTTCTCTCTGGGGAAGGAGTTCTGGTTTTTAGCAGATCTCTCCTGTGGGATAAAATAGGAGGAAATCTGAACTCTGTTTGCTTGTTTGTAGAAAGTATACTGTGAGCTGTTCTCACGGGAGAGGGAGTCCCATCCATTTGGGGTTTTGTACTTATTGTTTGTTTCCTTGAGGGTCACAGCTTGCCTCAGCAGGGGTGATGTGCACTCTTCAATCTTCTCTCTTGGCTCATCTCCAAACCATCAGCTTACTTGATAATCTTCCATCCATTAACTCTCCTTCTGGATGGGAGCCTCTGTGGAAAGCTGACTCTAGTCAGCCATCTTGCCTCTCCCACCCTAGAGATTTTTTTATTTATATCTCTAATAAGATAAGATTTATAATGATTCTTTAAACAATTGGCATTTTTTACTTGCCTAACATAAAGACTAGAAATATAGTCAAGGTAATTAATATACTCATTTCAAGCATACATGTACATGGTCAACTAATTTTTGACAAGGATGCTGAGCATATACAATGAGGAAAGGATAGTGTCTTCAATAAATGGTGTTGGGAAAATTGAATATCCACATGCAAAAGAATAAAGTTGAACCCTCATCATGTGACATGCACAAAAATCAACTCAAGACTTAAATGTAAGACCCAAACTATAAAACTCCTAGAAGAAAACAAGAGGGAAGCTTCTTGACATTGGCCTTGGCAATGATTCTTTCAATATGACACCTGAAAGCTGAGGCAACAAAAGCAAAAATAAGCAAGTGAGACCAAACTCAAAAGCTTCTGCACAGCAAAGGAAACAATCGACAAAATAAAAAGGCAACCCACAATAAATCCTACATCTGATAAGGAGATCATATCTAAAATATATAAGGAACTCATATAATTCAATAGCAACAAAACAAACAACCTCATGCAAACTTGATAAACTGTTTGGTGGTAGAACTATACATTTCAATATGCTTATTCCAGAAAGTCAGAAGTGCCTTTTTTGGTCTTGGAAAATTGCCAGAGAATTAGTTTCCTCACCCAAAGTAGCTTCCCTTTAATGATATGCTTCTACAAAGTATATTTGAGTGGAGCAAACTTGAATGACACATTTTCTGCCTCCTCATAAGGCTATAATATGTTTTCATGAGGTTTTCTGAATCTTTGGTAGTCTTTTATTGAAGTGGGAGTCTGTGGTTAAACACAAACAGGTGAAGAACTCCCCTGTGATGTTTTATCTGATGTTCTTTTTTCTTTTGCTAGACTAGACTTTTGCTCTTAAAGTTGATAAGACTTTCACCCTATAATGAAATGAATGGAATGTTTAATTTATTGAAACAACTTTTGTGGGGATTGAAATAGAGATTGAGATGTCAGATTAATTTTTAAAATCCTCTTACCATCTATTTCCATGCATATTGAATTCTTGTATGACAGTTGACCTTCCTCAGCCAGTACCCAGGTTGGTCAAATTTTTTTATTTATCTAAATATTGATAATTTCAAATCATAGCTGAGGAGTACAGAGAAAACTTAGTCACTTATAAAAGGTGGAAAACAAAGATCATTAACCTCTAACAACCTTGTTTTCTGTTTTTATCTCTAATCCTTCCTGACCTTTCTTCAGTGTTAGATACTGTTGACTTCCACCATCTTGAACTCTGTCCTTTACTTCCACTCTCTCTGCTGTTTACTTCTTCCCATCTTAACTCTCCACCCCAGTAATCCTACCACTTCTATGGCCATAGCTACTATTTGGGGCTCAGCCTTCTGCTTTATTGTACTTAACTTGGAGAGTGAGGCTTTGATATTCAGATGCATGGCACCTGGAGGGGGTTGAGCTCTCCAACCCTGATGTCATTCAGTCTTCTCTCATCTGTATGTCTGTCTGCAAGTTCAGCTGTATGGTGTGAAACAAACAAATATTGCGGTGTTCCCAGTTATCAAATATTATATAATTTAGCTAATAATTTCCTGTTTTTAGCAGTGACTGAGCCTGTATTTTGTGCCTTCCAGGTCCTATGCTGAACACTAGAAAGAAAACAGAATGATATAAAAAGTTATTGCTCTCAAGGAGCTTAAAGTCTAGTGACATACACACAAAATGAAAGAAGTTCCACAATAGAAGTGTGAAAAATATATGTGTTATGGAAACACAAAGAAGGAAGATGGAGATAATCAAATAAAGGGCATTGTGGGCTAAGAAAATAGTGTGAGCAGAGGCAAGAATATAGCTACCTTGCTCAAGGAATAGCAAGAGTTGTCATGCTTCAGCAGATAAATCAATAACATTAAGAACTCAAGAATGAGAATAATGGTATAAAATAAAAATCAGTGAGCAGTTAATTTTAGATTTGCTGCTATGATTATTAACCAATGATATGTATACAAATGCTCTTAGAAGACAAGATACATAATGTAAGAAGAAATAGAATAGTCATTTGGATCAGAAGGCTCAAAGTTTGTGAGACAAGCAAATGGGAGGTTGTCCTATTTCTCAGATGGGATGGGAAAAATTATTGATTTCAATCTAGAAAATTGGTTCAAATCTATTTATTATAATTATTATGCTGATGACAACAAGATAAGTAGGATATATGACAAATCACTGGAAAAGAAAAAAGCTAATAAAAGTCAATGTAGCAAAAGATAGGATTATAAAGAAGCGAAACAATCTGAAGCATAAAACTAGAAAGCATGTAATAAAATGACAATAGTCATATCAGATGTGTCACTTAGAGTAATTAACATGAATGTTCTAACTGTTGCTATCATAAGGCGAAGTTTCCCAGGCTGGGCCCTATACACAAAATCCACATACTGCTAATTACATGTAATAAGCACACCTAAAACTAGACAGTTTAAAATAAGTGATAAGCCTGGCCTCTCTATAAAAGTATGTTTACTATGTGAAGAGAAGTGGTATATTTTCCATGAGTAATGAAAACTGACAAGTCTTTAGGAGAAATATCTATGTATAAAAATAAGTTGTATTCTCAGAGAGATTATCAAAATATTAGCTAATATAATTATCAAAAAGGGGTATGTTCCCCTAAGAGAGAAGAAAACCCCAGAGAAAATAAAAATCACTGTGAGAATTTCTTATAGAGTGAGTCTTGTACTTTTTAAGAAACAGAGCTATGAAGTGATACTAACATAATGAGAAAAGATAAAATATACCATTATAATGAAATGTGTTACTGTTCAGCATGTGGCAAAATTAGAGGTGGTGTAAATCTCATATTCTACAAGAGTTCTGAAGCAAAATGGGCATAGTATATATGTAGCTTAAAACAAAACTGGGTTGCCTTGTTAAACTGAAAATACCTTTTACTTTATGTTGCTAATGAATTTCTTATTGTCTTTAAATTTTCAGTTGAACTGCTAAGTATCTAAAATATCTGTACAAAGCATCACATGAAAACTGGAAGGCAAATGGTAAACCAGAAGGAAAAAAATAAACTGTATGATGGGCAATGAACTGATATCTTTAATGTGTCAAGATCTCTTATTTAGATGAGACCACTTTCTTCTCCTCCCACAATCCCTATATTAGGATTAATGTAGAAATTTCAACTATTTGGTGGTAGAAAAATGAAGGGAAATTCCACCCTGCTTTCTGTCCTACTGAGGCTTTTTGGGAGATTGAGAGAAAGAATTATGATGTAGGCTGCCACCTGCATAGGGCTGCCCATCTGTGCCTGTTAGTGGGAGCTGAAGCTCAGCTGAATCTGCAGGCCTGTTCCTTGGAAGAGAATTAGGTTTACCTGGAGGAAAGGGCTAATTCTGAGAAAGAGATTAGCATCTCCAAGCCTTAGGGTCCGGATACACCCATAGCAGGTGGTACCTCTTTCTACCAAGCTGCCTTTTGGAATTGCTGGGGGCCCTGAGAATATGTTTCAGCCTCTTCTGAGTTCTTCTCCCTTTTAGATCTGCCTACTACCAAGGCTGGTGTATTCATGTCTCCTCTTCTTTCTATGACATCCTTAATGAGGGAGATACTGTCTTCTGAATTAAGAGACCTGTGGTTTATGCCTGTGTCTGGCAAGAGAGACTGACTAATTCAGCCACAAAATATTAGGAAACCCATTTGGCTTCTGTCTTCCCCTAATTCTCTGTCAGTAAGAAATCTGGTAATTTGATTTCTATATTCTGAGTGTTTACATTATTTTCTCTCTTGATTTAGGATTCCATAGGGAAAAAGGAGGGTGTTTTTCACTGATCTTAAGCCCAACAATAATTGATAAAATAAGAGAGACAATGAATTTAAAAACATTCATTTCAACATATTCATAGATACAAAGGGGGAAAAGAAAAATAGACCGTCAATTTGTTGAATAAAAATTCTTAATGTCTCAAACAACTGAAGCAATGAAAAACAAGTTACTGTTAAGTAATTTTCACTAATACAATGAGAAAGTTTGAAATTAGCACGTTATGGCCTAGTGAAAAATGGAAGCTTTCACAACTGCTGGCGTGTGTGTACATGTGTGCACTTCTCAGGAGCACTTCTGGGAAGTATCAAAAACCCTAGGGTTTCACGTCCCACAGTTTTACTTCTAAGACTTATCCTAAGAAAAATCCTCATGGATGTGCACAAATATATACAGAATGGGGTAAATAGAATGAAACTGCTCTAAGGTTTTTGCTTTGGGCTAGAAGAGCATAGAGGTGACAGATTATTTTAGATTTTGATAATTCAAATAGGCCTATGATAATTTCTAGGTTAATCATCAAAAAACTGTAAAATTGTTACAGAGCTACTAGAGGATGTGTCTGCTACTAATTTGTTGCTTCTTGGCTCCAAATCCAAATGTTATTGATTGAGGTACTGAGTTACTCCCTCGCCAGCTGGCACAATGCTGAGCTTCATCTGTAGAGGGTGCTGGAGGAATGCCTAAGGAGGAAGGGGGCCTTCTTGGTTCTGGCTGACTTGCGAAGCCCTCAGCACTGCCTTGTGGATGCCTGCCCCTGCCATCTCAGTGTGTGGTTTTCCAATGTACCACTCCCGCCAGTGGCTTCCCAATAAATTCCAAGGTTATGAGCCTCTCCCCGGAGGACTTCATCTGCAGCCCAGAGGGTGGCTTCCCACTTCCACCTGGGAGACCACAGTGGTCCTCTCCACCATCTAGTGGTCTGAAGTTCAGCCCAGTGGGGGAGAAGTTCTTCAGATTTATTCTTTTATTGACTACTCTGAAATCCCTAGGGGTTGTGGCTGCTCTCTTTGTCCTGTACTATGTTTTAACTTGTATCCGTATCTGACTCCTGTGTTCTTTTTTTTTTGCAGTTCTTGGCCAGGGGTGGGCTCGAACCCACCACCCTGGGTATATTGGGGCTGGCACCCTACTTCTTGAGCCACAAGTGCCGCCCAAATCCTGTGTTCTTTGGAGTTCTCTTACTAGCTAATCCACATTGCTTCACTCTTCAGTTATAGTTAATACACTAACTCATTACTTAGCTATTCCACATTACTTCACTCTTCAGTTACAGTTAATACTTCATTATTTAAACTTTGCCTTTTCTAACTACTGTATAAGTTCTATTTCCCAATTGGAATTTAATGGATACATTGAGGAAAAAAGCAAATAATGAAAAATGTTTAATGCAACTAATGGCCAGAAAGAGAGATATAAGAATACAGAAGCAGCATGACAATGAAATAACAAATAGGAAGAGCACAGATTTAAAGCTCCATTGGTCAGTAGCAACATTAGATATAAATGAACAAAGTGTTCTAATATATACATAGATTATTATACTGGATTAGAAAACCTAAATGTATGATGTTTATGTGAGATAATATAAAATGTAAGAATAAAATATAAAGTATGAGGATGCAGAAAGAATTAAATGAAAATATGAAAATAATGGAAAAAGATCTAGGTAAACAACTAAAGAAATCTGGTGTGACTGTATTTAAAAAAAGTGATCTTTAAGTCAAAAGACATTATTAGAGATAGAGAGTTTCAATGATAATTTTCACATTGTTTGAAGCTAATAAGTATTAAAATATAAAACAAAATCTAGCAAAATTATAAGTTTAAAAGTACACAGTCTAAATTGGAGATTTTTAACAGACATTTCTCAGTGACTACTGCAATAAGCAGACCAAAAAGAAGAGAAAAAAAAAAGAAAAGAAAAAAAGAAATAATAACAGCATAATTTCAAAAAGTTTGAAAAACACACATTAAGAAAACTGACTGAAGGGCAGCTATATAACACTATATATTCTTTATAAGCACACATTTTTAAGAACTGACTATATTCTGGGCCATAAAGCCAGACTCAAGTAGTAAAATATTGAGATGTCTTACGATTACAGAGCAATTAAAGCCAAAAATCAAGGACACAATGTTACCTAGAAAAATCCTTGTGTGCTGGTAAAGTAAGAAATACCCTTCTGAACATTCCTGGGTCACATTAAAAAAAGCACATTGAAAATTAGCAAATATTTTGAAATGAATGATAAAGAATATGCTCTATATCTAGACACATGGGGGCCTGCAAAAGCATTATTTGGAAGAAATTTTTTGGCCTTAAATTCATGCACTAGAAGAGGAGAGAGTCTCAAATAAACTTAGTGTACATCTAGAAAGTGAGTAATAGGAAAGATCAACAAAGTCAAAGATATTTTTATGAGACGACTACTATAATTAATACATTTTGGGGAGACTGATAGAGACAAAAAAGAGAAATAACACAAATTATCAATATCAGGAAAGAACAAGCTGACATTGGTACAGAATTTACAGTCATTAAAATCTTATAGGAGGGCCTGGCATGGTGGCTTATGCCTGTGATCTCAGCACTCTGGGAGGCCAAGGTGGGTGGATTGCATGAGCTCAGGTTGGAGAGCAGCCTGAGCTAGAGTGAGACCTTGTCTCTAAAAAAAAAAAAAAAAATAGCCAGGCATTGTGATGGGTGCCTGTAGTCCAGCTACTTGGGAGGTTGAGGCAAGAGAATTGCTTGAGCCCAAGAGTTTGAGGTTGCTGTGAGCTATGATGCCATAGCACTCTACTGAGGGTGACAAAGTGAGACTCTGTCTCAAAAAAAAAAAAATATCATATGAACATTATGAAAAACTTTTTCCAATAAATTAAAATGTGTATGGAAATGATAAATTGTTCACGAAATACAAGTACGAAACCTTACACTAAAAGAAATGGGCAATCTGAATGATTCTGTAACCACTGAGCAATTAAGTCTATTATTAAAAATATTTCCATTAAGAAAATTTCAGGTCTGGAGCCAGGCACGATGGCACATTCCTATAGTTGCAGGTTTTCAGGAGGCTAAAGCAGGAGGATCACTTAAGATCAGGAATTTGAGTCCAGACAACATAACATCTCCTTAGAGAAAGAGAGAGAGAGAGAGAAAGAAAGAAAGAAAGAAAGAAAGAAAGAAAGAAAGAAAGAAAGAAAGAAAGAAAAGAAAGAAAGAAAATTTCAGGTCCATATGGCTTTGCTTTAAATAAGAAATTTGATGCAAACTCCTTGAGAGAATAGGAAAAGGGGAATAATCTCAACTCACTGGATGAGACTAGCATAACCATGATAGCAAAATCTAAAAAGGACATTACCAGAAAGAAATAAAAAAATCACAAAGTTAGTCCTTTATAGGTACAACAAATCCTTTAAAAAGTACCAAACAAAATATAGCAATATATAAAAAGCATCACTATCAAGTTATGTTTAATATAAAAATGCAAGATGATTGATTTGTAAACCAATCAAACAAAAAAGAAAAATTATATGATTATCTCAATGTTTCCAAAGAGATGCCTGATAAAATTCAATATTAATTCATGATTAAAAAAACAACCTCTCGGGTGGCACCTGTGGCTTAAAGGAGTAGGGTGCTGGCCCCATATGCTGGAGGTGGTGGGTTCAAACCCAATCCTGGCCAAAAACTGCAAAAAAAGCAACAAACAAACAAACAAACAAACAAACCCACAAAAAATCCCCAGTCTCTCAGTAAACTTCAAATAGAGGGATCTTTCTTCATCTGATAAATAGTGCATATTTAATAAAGATGTAGCAAAGATCATTGTTGATAGTGAAATGTTATAGTTTCCCTTTGAGATCAAGAATAAAATAAGAATGATTCCCTCACTATTTCTAGTCAACATTTTACAGGAGGTCCTTGCTAGTATAAGAAGACAAAAACGTAAATGAAGGGCATGAGGACTAAAAAAGAGACAATAGAATTTTAATTATATACAAAAGCTATGATTGTATACACAGAAAACTTAATCTGTAGATAAATTGTTAGAATGAATAATCAAGGTTAGTCTATGCCAGTGTAAGACCCATGCCCTAAGTTCTGCAATGCAACATTGACCTTTCTCCATTAAGAAGAGTCTATAGTGGAGTCTATGGGCCTTCGTTTGGAACCTAAGTGGACCTTGATAATTGCCTCAACCACTTCAATGCAGTAGAAGTAATGCTCAACTTCTGAGGCTAGGTTATAAAGTTCAATACAGCTTCCTCCTAGTTCTCCTCAGGATGCTAGTTTTTTGGATCCACATCCCACAAAGAGGTCACATTTAAGTGCTTCAGCCCACAGCTACAGCTAGGCTCCAAGCTGCCAGCAGGCATGAATGACTAGACCTCAGTTAATTCCCCTAGCCTTTCATTCCACCAGCTGCAGTCTCAGATGTCATGGAGCAGGGATAAGCTGTCTTCACCTTGTCTTATCTGAATTGCTAACCCACAGCAATCTTGACATAATGAAATAGTTACTGCTGTTTTAAGTCACTAAGTTTTGGAGTAGTTTGTTAAACAGCAATACATAGCTAGTACAGGCCAATATAAAAAAATCAATAGTATTGTATAAAGCATTCATAAACAAAATATAAATTTAATGAAGAATAATAAGGGAGGATTTTTTTTTTCCTGTGAGATGTCAGGTTATTTTAGTGTGGAAATAATTAAGGATGTGTAATGATGGTGTAAGAATAGACAAATAGAACAGAACAGAGGATCCAGAAGCAGGCCCATGCCTCTGCATACATTTGATATACAAAAAAGGTAGCAGTTCCGAGGAGTGGGGGGAAAGTTTGTCTTTTCAAAACATAGTGCTGTAAATCCATATCAAAAAATGAAAATTGGCTATTATCCCCCACCATATGCAAACATTAATTCAGGGTAGACTATAGATCTAAACGTAAAAGGTAAAATAGTGAAAATTTAGAAGATAAAATAAGAAAATATCTTTAAGACCTTGATATAGGGAAAAAGTTCTCGGTAAGACACACAGCATACACAGACATATACACACACAGGGAGAGAGAAAGAGAGCTGGGTGGGCTAGAGAGAGAGAGAAGGAAGGGAATCGTCAATAAATAATGTTGACTAAATTCAAATTAAAAAACTTCTGTTTATTAAAAGATACCATTAAAAGTTTTAAAAGGCTAGTCACAGAGTAGGAGATAGTTGCCACACATGTATCTGACAAAGGGCTTGTATCCAGAATAGATAAAGAAATTACATAATCAATTAGAAAAATACAGACAACTTAATGGAAAATGCACAAGAAACTTGAACAAGGCACTTTTCTAAAGAGGGTATCTGAAGTCCAATACCACTGACAGGTGCTTAACATTTTTAATTGTCAGGGGCCTTTCCTCTTGTGTGAAGTGATCATAAGCATCCTAATTTTGAGGGATGTAAAGAATACAAGAGATAATTTTAAAACTTTATTTTGAAAGAATTCAACCTTACCAAACAGTTACAAAAACTCTCATAGATACTTGGCTCGGGTCAACAAAGTGGTATCTCTTTACCAATATTTTCAGGCCTGGACCTACATATGAATATGTATATGCATTTTTTTCTGGAACCACTTGAGGATAAATTTTAGATATCATACACCTTTGTGCCTAAATCCTTTAAATATTTCAGTATTTCCTAAAAACAGAACACATCATTTTATATAATCATAGTGTGATTATCAAATTCAAAAAATTTTACATGGATTCATGCTATTATCTGATGTAGAGTTAACCTAATTTTTCCAAATGTCCTTAATAGAAAAAATATTTTCTCTGATCCAGGATCCAATATAGGCTCATGCTTTACATTTAGTTGTTATCTTTCTGTCATCTCCTTTCATCTGTAATGGCTTCTCTGCCTTTGTCATTTGTGACATTGATACATTTGAAGAATAATAAGTGAGTTGTTTTGTACAATGTCCTTCAGTTTGGGTTTGACTGCTTTTTCCTTCTGATTTGATTTTGGTTTTGCATTCTTGACTGTTATATCGCATTAGTAATGTTTTGCCTTTTGCAATATTTCGCTGGTACATAACTTAAAGGACCTGGCATGAAGTAGATAGTCATTACATCTCACCTTATTATGTTTTTTATTATAAGAAATTTGTCAGCATTTTTTTTCAGGGTGAGGAAAATAGGGAATGAATTGATCTAATAAATAAAACTTAAAAAACATTTGATAAGCATTTTATGTGTGAATGTATTTATCTTAAAGGTGATGATAAAACCTGAAACAGAAGTGAGATTACCTAAGACTGATCATTCCAAGAAGCAGTAAGAATATTCTCAGAGCCAGTGGAGAGGTTTCAAAAGAGCCATTCAAAGAGCTTCATCATGTCTTCCCTGAAGTTAGAAGGATGCAGAGACTGGTTATCTGATTGACAATTGCAAGGTCTTTAGACTTTTCACATAAAATATTTTATAAAAAGTTTTATTATCAAAACAATTCATTTCCTGCCCCCCACTACCCCAAATACTGAGAAATTGCTCACAAGAAGGTGAGAATTAGTGGCCTGAGCTCTGTTAGCCTGGGGCAGAGTGAAGGAAGGTGTCTCTCTTGGAATTTATTAAGATTTTTAACATCTGGCATGACAAACGAACTTGAACTTGTATCACCTATGAGGCCCCTCAGGAGACGATCACAATGGGTTGTCTTGAATGTGACTCCACACAAGGGGATTGAGCCCAAAAGAGGAGTGGGCCACAAGAAACCAGTGGCTAAGGGCCAGTGGCTGTAAGTGAGGTGACTATCTGGAGGAGTCATAATGTACAGGAGGAGCATAGGCAAAAGATCCCTGGTGATGGAGGTTGTCTCTGAAAAAGCCACAAAACCACTTCAGGGAAGAAATAATTGACATTTAGAACATCCTTAGCAGAGAGGATACTACTCAGAGGACAACTGTACTGTGAAATAATACCTGAGAGAACCCAAATCATCAGTGAAGGAGAAGGTGAATCTTTGGAGAGAGGTCCGTCTTCTCTCATTCTAGCCTTCCATGCCCGAGGTGGGTCAGAGCTCGGAAAAGAGGGGATTTTTTAAATTTGATGAGCATAGAGTTTTAATTATTGTACTTGATTCAAATTTTTAAGGTCTTTAAAAAAGAGATAACTAAATTTGATCAAATCTAAGATCCTATTGATTATAAGATGCTTCCTTGCTTTCCATATACCACTGAGAAAGAAAAAAAGATCTTTTCAATTATGATTATAAGGTTGCCATTGGGATTTAGAGTTCAGAGATTTTTAGATTTTGAGATGTTAAAATGGAAAAATACGTTCATCTTAGGGTAGATGGTCATATTTTATTGTCTGAGAGTGACTGGAAAAGCTGTCTGCCTGAGATTTCATTCAGGGGAGGGTAAATGAATTAATACAGAGGTTTTAAAGGGGGAGAGGGAGGTACATAGTGCTCCTCAGCTTCAGTGTGTGCTTCTTCACGACAGTATCCAACTGGTTCAAGACACTGGTAGGACAGTGAAATTTCTCAGTTTAATTTCGAACAAACAATTACACACGAGTCAAACCTGCCTTTCACAAATTTCCAAACAGAACAGGGAATGCAAGTGCTTGCAGGCTCATTCACAGGGTCACCTTGTCCAACTTAAACTTGTCTAATCCTACCCAGTGAGCAAGCTGAATACACTTCCTGAATGTATTTGAGGTGCTAGATTTTCTTGGTTGGAATTAAATTTCAGATTATTTGGAAATATTAAAATACCTGGGGAGTTCTTATAATTTATGAGGAATAACAGGAAAAGATTTCTCCAAAATTATGACTGTTTTTGTAAACTGTAGATCTCATGCCCACATCAACATGTTTGATAACATGGTGAAGATAATAGTGTAACTAAAGTATCACCCGGCCTCCATATCGCTCTGATACCTAGATAAATAAACTGAATCCACCCAAGTCTACGGCCTGTGAAAGTCTGAAGAACTTTTTGCTTTGGTGAATTCTTAGAGAATTGTGTCAAATCGTCTCTCAGCCTCTGGCTCTCAAGAACATCAATCTGGATTTGAAATCAAATCCTGGTGGTGGTTTTAAAATATGTCCAAAGATTATTTGACACCCTTTTCTTGAAGAGATGAAACTTAATTACTGTCCCCTTGAGTGTGAGATGGACAAAGTGACTTACTTCTAATAAGAATGATATGGTGGAAGTGACAAGGTGTGACTTTGGAGATTAGGTAATCAGCCACATGACTCCTCTTTGCCCTCTCTCTTGGATTGCTTTTGTGTCACAAAGCAGTCCTATCTGGTAAGGGACTGAGGCCTCCCTCTAGCCAACAGCCATATAATTAAGCCGTCTTGGAAGTGGAGGTTGGTTTCTTTGGCAATTTATTGAGAGTAAGTAACATTTTGGAAGGGAGGGTCAGAGTTTGTATTCATATTTCTGACAGTGGGGATGATATCATGACCTAGATAATTTTTCCCTAACAATACTGAACGCTTAGGGACTTTTCCCTTATGAACAATTGGGTCTCCTTGCCCTGGATTTTCCCCTTGCTAAATCATCCTGTTTCATCTGTTTGATTGTGGCATCCCCCAGTTAAAAAAAAGCATCCATACTCCACCCATTCCCACTGCCTTCAGGATAAAATGCAAACTCTTTTATCTAGTTTGTAAGAACTCTCAGCCCTTCCATGGTGAGAGATTGTAGTCACTTTCCTGGCCATGAGATATTTATTTTGAATATCATGCAATAAAGATTGCCTCCCCACTCCCCACAAGTTCTACACAGGCAGAAGATATTACAACCTTGACCTGGAGACTTTCTGTTCTAGAAATGAACACTTATCTCATATTGGCATTTCTCATGTACACAGAATTAGTGGACAAAGTGACCAAAACTTCTGGGGAAGAAAGAAATGACTTTTCACGCCTACACAGTAGGAATGATTAAAAGTTTGTGGGTAGTTGAGACTGGACAAGAGAATGAAAAGACATTGGTGGAACAATATATCCTTTCCCCCCACCGAAAATGTTGCTGTATTAAACTCTGATGCACAAGGAAAAAGAAAACAATAATTATGATATATTCACTATATGACTACTGAAAAGAAAAAGGCAGATCTGTATTATTGACCCAGAACCTTGTCCGGCATATGGAGTGGAAACAATAGCTCAGGAACAGTGTGTAGAGAATGATCACATTTGGGATAAAAGTTTATATATGCATATACCAATGAGAATATTTTCATAGCCTTAAGTTAAAAAAATTAGTTAAGAAAGACAAAAATAAGTCTTAATCATAATAAAAAAAATTCATAAAGTATTATCTTATTGTGACAAAGGAAACCCCGAGACTGGGTTATTTATTTGGATCATGGTTCTGCATGTTGTATGAGAAACATGGTCCCAACCTCTGCGTCTGGTGAGGGCTTCAGGTTGCTTCTGCTCATGGTGGAATGCAAGAAGCTGGTGTGTAGAGATCATATCATGTGTGCATGAGAGAGAGAAAGAGAAAGAGAGAGAGGAGGTGCCAAGCTCTTCTTAAACCAGTTCTGGGAACCAAGAACAAGAATGCTCTCACTCCTGAGAGAATGGCACCAAGCCGTCTCTCATGACCCAAACCCTTTCCACTAGGGCCATCCAGTGTTGGGGCTCACATTTCAATATGAGATCTGGTGGGGCCAAACAAATCATACCTAAACCATAGCAGGCTCTGTATCAAATTGTTAATGATGATTATCTCTGGGGAGAGGGTTGACGAGGGAGTTGATGGGATGCTTTCAACATTATTCCCCTTTGACTTTTTAAAAATGACTTTGTAAAAATATTTGAAAAATAACGTAGCCTTTTGTAATGTAAAAAGATAGTTCCTTTTACAAAGATCAAGTACCACATGAACAAGGAACCTTAAATCAAGATCTATCCTTCTGTCTCCACGCGGACTCCTCTTCAACTCCTGGGATGATGGAAGGTTTGAGGTCACGGTTCAATCTTAAAATGGTCTTCCCAAGGTATCCTTTATAACTTCTTCAGTGGCTAAAACACTGTCTGTTCTTAAATTCTTCATTACAGCTAATCTTTATATTAGTTCACATGCTTTTTTCCCCTAGGGGCTTAAGAAAACAGGGAACAAAGAGAGTTGATAATTCTCCTCCATTTAAAAATGATTAAATGGTTTTTAGTTCTCTTTTCACAGCAGATTTATCTTTTTTCCAAGTATCTTGTCCTTGACCTTTTCTTGGAAGCAACACAGTAGACATGAAGAGTGTGGAACTAGAAGTCAGAGGAACTGACCTCCCACCGTGTTATCTTCACTTTCCAGCCGTGTACCTGTGAGTAAGTCGTCACCCTAAACTTCTGAACTTCAGTTCCCTCATCTATGAAATGGGAATGAGAGTGACTCAGAGGATCTTAAGAGAAAATGAAAGTGACAGAATGTGACAACAATGTCTTACAGATATGCAAATTGCCCTTCTTTCTCTCCTGGCCCTTTTACTTCTTCTTCCTTATTTCTTTTCTTAGGAGTGTCACAAGAAATTTCTATCACCAGTATCCTCATCTGTAAAACAGAAAGTGAAAATAACCCTGACTCTTCTGTATTTCGGAGGGTCACTTTTGTAAGACTCCATTGGGCAAATGCATGGTAAAGCGTATGTTAGAGAGGAGGGTCCTGCACTAATGCTAGCTGTATTTGCATCTTGCCACATGACAGAGCAGTGGGTTGGTTTGTCTGAGCTGACATCATCCTTTCTGTCTCACAGACAAGTTTATAGTTTGAGAGACTGTGAGCTGCACACGGTCTCACAGTACAAGAACCCAGATTTTTAGACTACTAATGGCCATGTCAAAAGTTTCTCTTCTGGAAACTAAATGATCTCAATTTTTTTTTTTTTTTAGCTTTTCTTTATCAATTCCACATAGCAATGTAGCTAACAATAAAATGCAAGTGCTTGTTCAACTTATTTTCTTATATGGAATTTTGCTGTTAAGGTTGAATTGAGTCACGCAAGCACGGAGTGTGTCTAAGCCAGGCACCGTGCAGGGAATGCAGTGGGAAGAGTGGAGAACAGCTCCTGCCTTTATGGAGTATACGTTCTCGTGGGTGGGTGGTAAGCAGAAAATAAATGAGTAAACAAATAAAGGAACGAGATAGTTTTAGGTAGTGACAAGCACTTTTGAATCAAGTAAGGCATAGTGATGGAAAGGGGTCACAGTGGTGGTATTGAAGGACCTTAGACTGAGTGATCAGAGGAAGGCTTTGGCAGGAGATGACAGTGGGACTAAGATGCAATGGAAAATAGGGACTTTGTCTTCTCCACTGTATCCTTATACCCAGACCAGTACCAGGAAGCAGCAGGTGTTCAATAGATAGATACCTGCTGGCTGAATTAATCAATGAATCAACTAGCCATTCATGCAAAGGTCAGAAGCAGTGGGAGAAAAAAAGTTTGGGAAGCCTTTACTATAATAGTTATTTCTAAGAGCTGCTTTTGATTTTGCTCTCATTTTGTGCCAGGCATGATGCTTAACGATTCATACTTACCTAAAAGTTGAATCTTTATAACAACCCAAAGAATTAATTATTTATAATAACCCCATTGTTCAGATAAAGGCTATACTGACGTTTGTCATAAAGGGAATGGAGCTTCATGTTTTAAAATCTTTACTGTTCTTGTTACTCTTTCATTTCAAACACTTGAAGCACAACACAGGAATTAAGTGAAATGCCGGCTAATGTGGTCACCTAATTTTCTATTGAAATATACTTATTCAAGTTCTGTATAAAACTAATAGTTTCTTTATCTTCTCTGTTCACATTGGTTATAATTAGACCATACAAAGCCTGAGTTGAAAGAAACCTTAGAATTCAACTAGTCCAACAGTGTGACTTTATAAAAAGACTTAGCCATGACAAAATTAAACGGATTTTTTGAATGACTGTGGATTTTTGTAGTGAGCATTTGGAAAGATGAAATTATAATAAGAATGGCTCTTATGTGTTAAGCACTTCAAATCACATGTTCTCAAGCAGTGTCTATGTTCTTCATAAAAACTACAATGACACTGATGTTACAATTCCCACTCTCCTCATGAAGGCATTAAAGTGACCTGCTTGAGGTTACATTGACAATAAATGGTGGACCTGAGATTATTTTATTTTATTTCATTTCATTTCATTTTTTGAGACAGAATCTCAGTATGTCACCCTCTGTAGAGAGCTGTGGCATCACAGCTCACAGCAGCCTCAAACTCTTGGGCTTAAGCGATTCTCTTCCTTCAGCCTCCCAAGTAGCTGGGACTACAGGCGCCTGCCACAATGCTCAGCTATTTTTTTGTTGTTGCTGTCATTGTTCAGCAGACCTAGGTTGGCTTTGAATCCACCAGCCCCGGTGCATGTGACTGGTGCCCTGACCACTGAGCTATGGGTGCCAAGCCTATTTTTGTTTTTATTTTTTAAGAGGAAGAAGGCTTTTATTCAGCTGACAGAGTGAGCAGCATAGAAGAATTCAAAATGGCTGTGCTCCCCAACTGGTCTTTCCCTTTTTATCTCCAGTCAAAAAGTTTCAACCCAGAGTACCTTTCTCATTGGTCAGTTTGAATCAAGTGGGAGAAGCGGGCTCCAGCTCTTACAGAACCACAGGCTTTTATAGAAGCTGAATCAAGTGTCAGTTTTCAGTTCCCAGGAAATTAAGGCTACAAATTCCTAAGAGTTGAGTCACCACAGGGAGGACCTGGCAAGTGTATCCTTGGGGTCTCCTGGAGAAGACCTCTGTTCTCTTAGACCTTACTTTTTCTGGGTGTCCTCCCTCATTCTCCCCTTTTGACTCCATATATATTTTAATTCATAGTCTCAATGTCCACTTGCTTCTGCAGGAGCCATTAGTGTTCCATATGATTTTACTCGGTTTTAATTTGCAAGACTAGCTCCAGGGGTTACACTGACTCTATGGAGCAATCTGTCTTCCCTCCTTCTTTTGAGCACATTTCTTTTTGCTGCAGTCCTCACTGTCTCGGGTGCTGTCTATGATACATTTTCACCTTTCACATTCGACCTTACACCACTTTTCTACAAAATCTAATTTTGTACAGAGGTATTTTTGATCTGTCCTATAGTTTATTTCCCAGCTCCTTCTGCTGCAGCACCCTGGCTTTACATTCCAGAGTCACAGGCTGAGCTTTCCTATTTTCCTGGTCTGGACCATCATTCAGATTTCAGGGACTGTGACTCCTCTTGAGTACTCTACCCAGGCCTTAACTGGGTATCATGGTGTTGGGGGGCTAGTATATATATGGGTTTTTACTTTTCCCTGTGTCACATATTGAGTATTGTGTCCAGTTACGAGTGCAAGCTACCTTCTGGGTGCCTTCTCATTCATGAATGCTATAAAAGAGTCACCGTTTTTCCCATCTAAGTGGTGTGGGTGCACAGATCACAATCCTCCTCCCCCTTTCCCTAAGTCCAAAGACTAAAGTACAACTAAGACAAGTCCCGCAAGGAATTTCCTCAGACTTCAGCTTTGTGTTGACCAGTCATTCCCAGTATGTGGCCGGAGCAGGGCATGTTGACCATCTTAAAAGTTACCTTTGCTTTCTATGGGGCAGTGAAGCCTGTTGTGATGGATCCAGGTGAGGATCCTTTCTACCTTCGCTGCTGTGTCTTGGTCAGGATGACAATGTAGGGTCCCTTCTACCTTAGTTTGAGGGAGACCAAGTTCTGATCCTTGACCTAGACTTGATTCCCTTGATCCCTCTGAGAGAAAGGATGTACAGATACAAAAGACTAAACAGAACACAGTTAATTACCCAAGAGGAGATCTTTCTTGCTACTCTTCTTAGGGCTTCTGCCTATTCAATTCAGTCTCTTCCAGTTCTTTTAGGAGTTCCAACTAAATTGCAGAGAATTGGTGGAGGCCTGTTATACATTATTTCATAAGGGGAGTACCCTGACTCCTTTAAAGTGGTACATCTAATATTACACAAGACTAGTACCCAATTAAGCTTTGCTTCCTGGCAGAGTTTACCAATTCCTGCTCTTATGGCTTTATTCATGTGTGCCACCCTGCCTGAGCTTTGAGACCTATATGCCAGATGTAGTTTCCAGGTGGTATTCAAGGCTTTAGCTGTCATTTGCAATATTTCTGTTACACAGGCCAGTCCATTGTCAGATCCACTCTGGAGTGGCAACCTAAACCATGGGATGATTTCTCTGGGCAACACTTTTACTACTTCAGGCCTGGTGGAGAAGGCTTCCACCTATCCTGAGTATGTGCAGACCAAAACTAGAAAGTACTGGTTTCCTCCACATCTGGACAGCTCAGTATAGGCCATTTGCACATCTTCAAAAGGGGCTTCCCTGTAGGACTGAATTTCACGTGGCAGGGATGGTCCCTGTTTAGCATTGTGTTGGCTGCATGTCACGCAACACTGGCTGAATTTCTTGGCAAGGGTGGCTAACAGGGAAATGTAGAAGTATCTCCCCAGAAGCCTCTTAGTTTTCTTTTGCTTCTGTCCTAAGTGCATGGCCTCATGCATACGATCTCTATAACCAACCTCAGGTTTTTACATAGTAAGCTTTGATATTGGTGAGGCACGAGTTGGTCAACCAGGGGTGTCTTTTGGTGTTCATGGAACTGAGATTTAAAGTCAGACGTGCTCCTCTATTACCACTCATCTACTCCCCAAATAAGATTGCCTCACAGTAAGAATATTTTAGAAACTGATCACAGAAATTACAGCAGTTTGGATCAAATGTTGACTCATTCCAGAACACTGGAAATCATGTTGATTTTGCTTATACCCCATTTGAATGTAAAAAGTAGGAAAAAAAACTCCATTGGTTGTGTTCATCAATGCCGGTAACATCACACATCCAGTGATCAACAAAATACAGCACCATTTGGACAGTGAGGCAGTGGCTTTTGACAACTACAGAGAGGGAAACTTGACAGAGACTCTTGGGGAAATCCCTAACCTAAGAAAATCCCTCCTCAACAGCAAAGTGCCCCAGGGGCCTTTGAGACTCTCCTGAGGGCTGATAAAGTGCAATCTCAACACAAGTGGCAGATACTATCTTTCATGTCTTCTCTGAATGACTGAGGATTTCTGCCTCTGATGTTCTTCTTTCCTCTTTCTCTAGGAAGTTCCTCACTGGAGAAACCCCCAATATAGGTGGGCTAAAGATAGAAGACTCTGCTTAGTCTTCCCCACGGACTTTAAAGGCCATCTCCAGCTTTTATTTTTTCTGTCTATCTACCTATTTTGGAAGAGTTGGGGGATTATAATGAACAGTCATCAAACAACAAATATAGCCTAGGGATTTATTGAATTTATGAAAGAATCAGTAAAATATGCCTTGCAGAGATTGGGACAGGCCAGTCTAAAAGCAATTTTTTCTTTCTTTTATTTTTGCTATTTGGACATTTGAAGATGGGGTTAAGCATCACTTAATAGTCCCTCAGCCTATCCCTAGACACTGAAAGGAAACGCCTTATGCATGGAGTCAATGACAGTCTTCCTACATTTCCTATTATTCTTACCCCGATGAGCCCCCTCCCAACACTATTCTTTGGGAGAAGGTTGAAATCCTAATTTGTCTAGTCACCACAGCCTGAGAAATAGATGAACCCTGTATTCATGATTACAAATTTAGATGGTTTCTGTGACCATCATTGTTCATTCACCATTAAGCATCATCCCATATAAAGCCTAACTCCAGGCTTGTAAATCAAACAGCCAGTACAAAAAGCATTTATGAGTTACCATCTGTGAACCTTTTGATAAAACGCGATGCAATTTAGGAGTTAGCTGTCTTAAACCAGGAGACAAATATTTCAAGAAGATATACAGAAAAAACTTCAGTTTCATGAAATCATGTCAATATAGAGCCTTGATCTCATTGAGCTGGTCCTTTGTCGTTTTCCCCTCCTATGTCCAAGATGTTACTTTCTTAAATGAATTACCATAGCCATCCTGGCCATCAAAATCAGTGTAATGAGACAGAACAAAGTTACCTTCTTTATAACTAAAGACTATCAGGGGATATGCTGTTTTTCTGTGTCTTGCCTATCACAGCACCGTCCCAGGATCTGTTCTTGCGTTGTAGACTTATCACTTCATACTATTATTACTCCCTTGCTTTTCTGAGTCCCTCACTGAAGCAAGTTCTTTAAATGAAGCTCATAGTGCCTGTTTTACTGTTTGTGCTTAACTTAGGTAAGATTCCACTGGAAACTGTGACAGACATTGTCACAAACAACACTTTTGGGAGAAAGAAGGGAGTGGGATTGGGCAGAGGGAAGAGTTGAATGTGAAACAGATACAATGAAGTGCTTATATAATCCCGTAGATGCCCTGGGGAGCTCCAGCCCCTCAGAATCACCTTGAGGCAAAGGAATAGGGCCTTTATTTCTTGTCTATTAGTGACTGCATGCAGGGTGGCCTTGGGAGTGAGGCATGATGTGGCTTTCACAGGCTGAAGGCAGTTTCCAGAGAATGACTCAGCTGAGAGCTGTCAGCTGCTGCCAATACTCCCAAAAGCTGAGGGTGGGGTTGAGGGTGGGGAGAGGATGATTATGGTTCATTCAATCCTGAAGACAGGATTCTGGGCGGCGTAGCATGGCATACACCACAACACCCCAGAAATGTTATGCAGTAAATGACATCATAGTTCAGCTGTTTCTCCAAATGATTTGTGTTTTTGATTTCACATACATAAGTAGAAAATTTTGACGAACTGAGGGCATATTGCACATGGTTGTTGGTGTAGAAGCATCATTTTTAGGTGCTGGTTGGTATATAGGCACTAGTTAAAAGACTCGGGTCCTTACTGGAAGTTTGTCACTTACTATTGAGTAAGTCATTGTACTTCTTGGTCATCAGCGTCCTTGTTTGTAAGTTAGCAGTGATGATATTTTGGCTGACTCTTGCACAAGGTTGTTACGCACGATTACAAAAAGAATGCTTGTAAAAGCCTTTGTAAACTGGCTGGTGGAGAAGCTGCAGCCATGGGAGTCCTTGGCTGTCTAAAGAGTCTCCATTAGCACAAGGAGCCCCTAGAATTTGAGGGTAGTGCAGGGAGAAGGGCGGAGGGTGCAGGGAGAGATGGGACAGGAGATTGCAAAGGGAAGGGGTGATGAAGAAAGGTAGAATTTTCCTGAGGTGCTAAGGACCATCTCTTTCTACTTTACTGTTGCAACTCAGGCCGTCTGGATTAAAG
Source organism: Otolemur garnettii (assembly GCF_000181295.1). NCBI lineage: Eukaryota > Metazoa > Chordata > Mammalia > Primates > Galagidae > Otolemur > Otolemur garnettii. The sequence goes on from NW_003852411.1 coordinate 19,722,477, forward strand.
CAAATTCAAAGCAACACAGAACAACACACAAAAGAGGCAAATCAGTCAACTGAATTGTGTATGTTAAGTAAATCATTATGAATCTTAGAGTGTGTCTTACCCCATGACCTCCCTGTGCCAGGTACACAGTGATCATATTATTGCGAGGAAAGAAAAACCACTGTATTTGCTTAGTTTTGGGGGTTCTTGGCTACAGTATAGGATCTAACACCTTCTTAACACCACTTTGACTCAACTTTTTCAACTGAAAGCAAGTGGGTGTTAATTTATAAGTCTCTCCTTACTGCTCTCTCTCTCTTTTTGTTGTGGTCGTGGTTCCTTTGGTCTCATTTTTAATCTTTCCCCGTGACAGCCCTCTCTCAGTCCTTGTCCTGAAAGTAAGTGATCATCCTTCAGGTCAGGGTAGAGTTAGCATGGACTTCCCCAGACCCTACCCACACATAGGAAATGTTTCCTTTGAATTCTCAGCTTTTTAACCCTGATGGCACACCCTTGGTTTGGGTTTAAAAATTGGAGAAAAATGTCATGTGGTCAACTCCAGGGAGGTGTCATTGAATGATTTCTAACCAGAGGCATTTCCTAGCTGGTTGGCAATGTACAAACTGGTTTTCCCTTAACCCTAGAGGTTTTCTGTAGCCTGTTCTGCCCATGTCCCTCTATTCTTCCTTCTTTTTTTCTTTTTCTTTTCTTTTTTTTTCAGACAGGGTCTCACTATGTTGCCCTTGGTAGAGTGCCATGGCATCACAGCTCACAGCAACCTCAAACTTTTGGGCTTAAGCAATTGTCTTGCCTTAGCCTCCCAAGTAGCTGGGAGACAGGCACCTGCCACAATGCCTGGGTATTTTTTTGTTGTTGTAATTGTCATTGTTGTTTGGTAGGCCTGGGCTGGGTTCAAACCTGGCCGGCACCCTAGCTGCTAAGCTACAGGAGTTGAGCTTCTATTCATCCTTCTAACAAGCCATCTATCCATTCTGTTGTTCATCCATTCATCTGTCTACTTCCCTCTCTTCTGGTCAGGAAGCTGGCTTGGGCTGCTTCACACATTTCATTTTCTCTCCTGTAGCCTCCTTGCATGGCCCAGATCTGGATGAACTCTACCCTTGACTTCAGTGCTTTGCTTCTGGGATCCAATTTTTCTGGTTTGGCCTCTACTTCTGGGAGCTGGTGACTGGGCAGGATGATTTCAACAAATAAACAATGTAGATTTGGGTCAAGCCTGCTTTGTTCTGTTACTTCAAAATCTATGTGTTGTGTGAATCTAGCACTCAATAACATTGGTTTTATCCAATGAGGTACACACCAATGCTTGTAAAACCTGACCCTACTTGGACTATCACAAATTTGTTCTTCAAACTGAAATTCTTCCTTCTGTGTTGCCAGATAACCCCAACCCCCTGAAACTCCAGGTTTCTTAAAGGAAAAGTAAGTAGTATATGTCATTAGATGATGTATGAACATGTGTGAGTATAATAGAAGCATTTTTCTCATGGAAGTCTGTCCTGACTCCCCAATGGTCTCCTTTACATTTCCTGTATCTCTCTCTCTTATTAGACACCACGAGGACAATTCTCTTGCCCATCATTATGTGAGGTCAGAAAGTTAAGTTCATAAACTCATCCTAGAAAAAGAGCTTTGAAGGGTGGACTAGGCACTAGCATTGGTGCACAGCTTCCCAAGAGGAATACTTTGAAGGTGACCATGGTGATATTCAGCAATGAGGTATATAGCACTTTTTCTAGGATGAGTTCATGAACTTAATTATCAGACCTCATATATCCAATTCAGAACACATAAAGGTCAGTGTATATTTGTTCACTAATTAACTAAACATTGGAAGATGTGGATTTTCAGTTTCCTGAGAAGGAGGGGAAGTATTAATATGTGCTTTTCTGGACACCATCTCTCCAGGGTTCCATGGTCCATTGAAAAGTTGTGCTGAGGGTGAGTTGGATGTTGGGTTTTTACATATGATTTTGCTTCTTCATTACTTCTGTCTGCCCATACCATCCTTCTTGTTGTTTCTAGAAGATGTCAAAGACAGTCTTATTCCATGATTGGGAATGGCTAAAGGTGATCAGGAGGAAATAGCAAGCAGAACATGCCCCCTTCTTCCTGCCCACCCATGACTGCTAACAGAATTAGGAGTGTGTGCTTAGCAGTGCACATGTGGCTGTCAAGATCCTCTCCAAGCCCATATTATTTTCTTCTTTTGTCTCTGTATCCCCTCTCAGACTTCCTTCCTGACAGTGAAGAAAGCCATCATACCTTGTATAACTTAAATTATTACTTGTGGCTTAGGTGATTTTTAAAACTGGTTTAAGTTACTATGAAACCCCTGTATCATTTTTTTATGTTTAAGCTCTGTCTAACGTATTCTGAGCACTTTGAAAGTACAGCTCATCCTTACACGTTCTCTCTGACTCTAATATGTAGAACAGAATGCCTTCTACATGGTTGAACTTTGATAAATATTTTTTGGGTAGAATTGAAATTCATATGGTTAGACATCCAGGTTGCAACCTGTAGATGTGCTTGTTGCCATCACTCTTTGTCTCTAAGGGATCAGGACTTCTAGCTAAATCCATTCTCTTCCTAGCTCATTGTTTGTTAACTCATACTTTTCTCAAAAATCCCTTACTTTGAAAGGCCCTCTAGGGTGATGAAAATTTGGGCTAGGTCTTTCTTCTGTGTGATTCTAAGGCGTCTTCTACTTCTCCACATCATACCAGTGTATGAGGGGTCTTCAAAAAGCCCATGGAAAATGCATACTATGAAAAAACTATGCATGGATTTTAGAAGTTTTTTAAACCAAAATAAATTTGTACTAACTTGTTATAACATATCTGAACAAGTTATGGTTTGTCATTATTGTTATTATTATTAGTTTGAGACAGAGTCTTACTATGTCACCCTAGGTAGAGTGCTATGGCATCACAGCTCACAATAACCTCAAACTCTTGGGCTTAAGTGATTCTCTTGCTTCAGCCTCCCAAGTAGCTGGGATTACAGACACTTGCCACAATGAATGCCCAGCAATTTTTTGGTTGTAGTTGTCATTGTTGTTTGGCAGGCCTGGGTCAGGTCTGAACCTGCCAGCCCTGGTGTATGTGGCTGGCGCCCTAGCTGCTGAGCTACAGGTGCCAAGCCTAAACAGGATATGGTTTAAAGCAGAAAGAAGGATGAGACTGCAGTTTGAAAATCAGAGCTAAAATTGAAGCAAGAACAAACATCAGATTTGTGGTGAAGCTTGGGTAAGTTTTTATCCCTTATGCCCTCTCACCTCCTCCCCTCTTAGTTTTCAATGTACTTTATACTATTTTATGACCATGTATACCAATCATTTAGTGCCCACTTATTAGTGAGAACATGTGGTGTTTGTTTTCCTACTTCTGAGGTACTTCACTTAGGATAATGGTTTCCAGTTCCATCTAAGTTGCTTCAAAAGACATTATTTCATTCCTTGTTATGTCTATACAGTGTTCTGTGGTATGTACAAGTGTTGAGATACACAAAAATCAAGAAATGTAAAATCAGTATGGACAGAAACAAATGAAGCCCTTCCAGCAACAGTGATAAGCCAAACAAATTGAAACTTGCCTAGGTGAATCAGGAAGGACATTTTTGACTATGATATTTATTTATTTATTTGAGACAGAGTCTCACTATGTCACCCTTGGTAGAGTGCCAAGGCATCACAGCTCACAGCAACGTCAGATTCTTGGGCTTAAGCGATTCTTTTGCCTCAGCCTCCCAAGTAGCTGGAGCTACAGGCATCTGCCACAACACCTGGCTATTTTTGTTGTTGTTGTTATTGCAGTTATTATTGTCATTTAGCTGGCCCAGGCCAGGTTTGAACCCACCAGCCTTGGTGTATATGGCCGATGCCATAACCAAACTATGGTTTTTAAAAGTGAAATAACAAACCATAACATAGTCTGTCTCAAAGCTTTTATAATGACCTACATATATGTGTAACACATTTTCTTTATCCATTCATCAGTTGATGGGCAACTGGGTTGATTCCATATCTTTGCAATTGTGAATTGTGCAGCTATAAAAATTTAGGGTTAGATGTCTTTTGATATAATGACTTCCTTTACTTTGGAAAATACCCAATAGTGGGATTGCTGGATCAAATGGTAGGTCTAGTACTTTGAGGAATGTCTATACTGTTTCCCATTGATGTACTAGTTTGTAGTTCCACCAACACTGCATTCTTTTTTAATTGCATCCATACCAACAGCTTAATTCAATTAAAAAGTTTCTGCACAACAAGGAAACTGCATCTGTAGTTACTCCCTACACTGAAGTTGAGAACTCTTCAAAGTTATCTGTGAGATATATCAACTTATTCCAAATTCCTATTAATGTCGCTAATGACACTCAGAATAGTAAATTCTGCCTAGAAGGTTTTCAATTGACTTTACCCAGATCAAACAGATGAATCATTGTCTATGGCAGCTTTAGCTTTATGAAATACGTTTCTTAAATAATAGGACTTGAAAGTAGAAATTACTCCTTGATCCATGGGCATCAGAATAGCTGTTGTGTTGCTAGGCATGAAAACAACACATTCATCTCCTTGTACATCTCCATCAGAGCTCTCAGGTGAAATGTCAATGAGTAATAACATTTTGAAAGGAATCTTTATTTCTGAGCAGCAGGTCTCAACCATGGGCTTAAAAATATTTGGTAAACCATACTGTAAACAGATGTGCTATCATCCAAGCCTTATTATTCCACTTAACAAAGCACAGATAGAATAGATTTAGCATAATTATTACAGGACTAGGATTTTTTGACTGGTCAACGAGCATTGGCTTTAACTTAGTTTAGAGTTACCAGCTGCATTAGTCCCTAGTAAGAGTGTTATCCTGACCTTGGAAGTTTTGAAGCCAGCTATCGACTTCTATCTATGAAAGTACTAGTTAGAGGACTTTCTTCTTCCAATAGAAGGCTGGTTCATCTACATTGAAAATATGTTGTAGAGTGTAGCTACCTTCTTAAATTATTTAGCTAGATCTTCTGGATAACTTGCTTCTTTATCAGCACTTGGTGTTTTACTTTGCACTTTGATGTTATGAAGATGGATTTTTTTTCTTTAAACTTTATGAATCAAGTTCTGTTAGCTTCCAACTTTTCTTCTGTAGCTTCCTGACCTCTCTCAGTCTTCACAGAATTAAAGAGAGTTAGAAACTCTGCTCTAGATTAGGTTTTAGCATAAGGAAATGTTGTGGCTGGTTTGATCATCTATCCAGACCACTAAAACTTTCTCCACACCAGCAATAAAGCTGTTTCACTTTTCTTATCATTTGTATATTCACTGGAGTAGCACTTTTAGTTTCCTTCAAGAACATTTCACGGGTTGGCTAACTGGTTGGTACAAGAGGCCTAGATTTCAGCCTATTGACTTAGGTACTACTATTGTCATGCATTTACTTTGGTATTTATTTTGTAAAGACTGTCTTTATTTATGGATTTCCTATAAATAAAATGTTTGTTTGCATTTACTATATGTTTTCCATTTTCCTGGGTCATCATCTTTTCATCCTCTTAGTTTTCTTTCAGGGAACCATTTTCTTATTGCCTGAAACTCACTCTTAGAATTCTCTTTAGTGATAGTTTCTTGGCAGTGATTCCTAGCTTTTATTTATCTGGAAATGTCTCTATTTTGCTTTCTTTTTTTAAAGATAGTTTTGATAGTATATGATTCTCAATTGGCCATAAATTGGTAGTGCTTTCTTCTAGAGAGGATTCCAACAGTTTCTAGGAGAAACTATGAGACCTCTTTCTAAGTGTCTGGATTAGTGTGGGAATCTCTGATTTAAATTCTCTTCTTGGTGCTTAGTCTCTCAGCTAATTACAATACTGATCAAAATGAAGAAAATCTTGTTTTTTTCTTATGATCGTTACTCATTGATTCCTTCTTGGGTTTCAACTTATGTTTTTGGGAGAAGGGTAAGATAGATTGGAACGGTTGTTAGTTGGGGCTTTCAGAAATAGCCAAGAAATATATGTGATAGTCAGTTTTATCTAGGATTTATTATTTTATAGTAGGAGAGTCTTTCAGAGTATGTAGCCTGACACATAGGAAAAAATGGAGGTATTCAGAAACCATGTTCAGTTGAACCTAGTATCTGCCACTATTATTTTTGTATGAATTACTCTCCTTTGACATAGGTGAAGAAGGTAGCCATAAGTATAGTATGTCTTGATTGATCTGGGACAGATTTGCTGTTGAACAATATTTAGGGAGTTTAGGGAGTAGAATGATGAATGCCAGAGGCTGAGAATGATGAAGGGTGGGAAATAAAGAGAAGTTGGTTAATGAGTACAAAAATACAGGTAAACAGAAGATTAAGTTCTAGTGTTCAATAGCACAGTAGGGTGACTATAGTTAACAAGAATTTATTGTGTATTTCACAAATGCCAGAAGCTTTAAAATGTTCTAAACGCACAGAAAAGTTTGTAGTTGACGCCTACAACTCTTTCTAAATGAGATTTTTTTTAAAATGTTAAATGAAAACACCGCTAGGTTTGTCTCTGTACGTGACATATCAAAATTGTTATCAGTCACTTATAACTTGTTCCAGTGGTCTTCAATCTTTTTGGCACCAGGGACTGGTGTCATGGAAGACAATTTTTTTTATCAATACGTGGCAATTGTACATATTTTGGGGGTATATGTCATATTTTTTTACATATATACAACGTGTAATGATCAAATCAGGGTAATTAGGATATATATCACCTCAAACGTTTATCATTTAAACCGTTACTCTGTGTGTTTGGAACATTTTAAAGCTTCTGGGAATTGTGAAATACACAATAAATTCTTGTTAAGTATAGGCGCCCTACTGTGCTATTGAACGCTAGAACTTAATTCTTCAATTTACCTGTATTTTTGCACTCATTAACCATCTCTTTATTTCTCGCCCTTCATCATTCCCAGCCTCTGGCATTCATCATCATTCTACTCCCTAAACTCATGAGGTAAATTTTGGGGAAAAAAGAAAGATTTTTGGTAAAAAGATTGTGGTGGAGAGTGAGTGTGAGAAGATCAGGAGTCAGTCAGACAGTGACATGTGACTGGGCAAACTTTCACTCTTTCTGTGCTTTAGCTTATTTTTCACTGACATAGAGATAATTTTAGTACCTTCTCATAGGTTCTTGTAGCTTCACTTTAAAAAAGTCTTTTAAATTGTGCTAAAATACACATACTATAACATAAAAATGACCATTTAAAAAAAATTTCAATGCATTATGTGCGGGGGTACAAATGGTTTGGGTTACATTGCTCATTTTTGTAATGCTTGAGTCAGGGTAATAAGTGTGCCTATCACCCAGATAGTGTTCACTGTACCCCTCCTCCCCCTTCTCCCTGCTTTATTTCCATGGAGCTTTACTCACTCTATGCACTTGTATGCTCATCCCTTTGTTCCAGTGAGTACATGTGGTGTTTGTTTCTCCATTCTTTAGGTACTTCACTTAGGATCATGGTCTCCAGTTCATCCAGATTGTTGCAAAAGGTATCAAATCATCCTCCTTCATGGCTGAGTAGATTCCCTGGTATACATATACCACATTTGGTTAATCCACTCATGAATTGATGGGCATTTGGGTTGATGCCACATCTTTGCAATTGTCAATTGTGCTACAGTAAACATTTGTGTGCATGTGTCTTCTCGATAAAATGAGAAAACACCTAGTAGTGAGATTGCAGGATCAAATACGGCAGGTCTACCTTTAATTTTTTGAGAACTATTCTTACTATTTTCTATAGAGGTTGTACTAATTTTCAGTATAACCAACAGCATATAAGTGTTCCTTTCTCTCCACATCCATGCCAATATCTATTGTTTTGGGACTTTTTAATAAAAGCCATTCTAACTGGGATAAGGTGGTTTTTCATGGTAGTTTTAATTTGTATTTCCCTGATAATTAACTATGTTGACCAATTTTTTTTTATATGTTTATTGGCCATTTGCCTATCTTCTTTTGAAAAGCTTCTATTCATGTCTTTTGTCCCTCTTTTTAATGGGGGTGGTTTTATTGTTTCCTTGTTGATTTGCTTAAGTTTTTTGTAAATTCTGGGTTTTAGTCCTTTATTAATGTATGGCTTGTAAATATTTTCCGCCCTTCTGTAGGTTGTCTATTTGTTCTGTTGATTATTTCCTTGGCTGTGTTATATTAAAGGAGATAATGTACGTAAAGCATTTAGCAAGTTTCTCATGCATAATTCAATAAATGTCAGCTGAATATATTATAATTATTCCAACCCTCTAGCTGGAGCCCCAGCTTAACATAGAGGAAAACCATTGCTGTACACATTTATCATTGTGAGCTATTGAAAGAATATCAGACTAGAGCCATTGCAGCTTTCTTATATAAGCAGATTATATAATTTTTTTTCAGTAAGGGAATGTGCAATAGCTGCCTAGTAAAATGCTCTTATGCATTAGTGCTTATTCAGTTTCTGATGATGACATATCAATGAACTATGGTGTGCACATACCATTCTGCCAGATTACCATGTTCTTACTCTTATTTTGAAGATGAGTATATTGAAGCTTAGATGCATGGAACAACTTGGCTAAGGATACAAAAAGCCAGGATTCTATACCAAAGCATCTAGTTTATTAAGCACTAGCTCTTTCCATTTTGAATGCATATAATATATCCATCCTGCTGTATCTCGATTCTTCCACGTATTGAAAACATACTGTGCCAAAACATTTTCTTTTTTTTCTCTTTTTGGTTTCTGTTTCTGCCCCACATCAGATAGGTAATGTGCTGATGTTGTAACATGTTTGAGAAAGGCACATCTCACATATTAGTGTGAAAATCCAATCATTATGCTTAGGAACCACAAAATGTCTTTTCTTATTTTCCAAGAATCAACATTGATTTTATCTCTTAACTCTTTCTTAGTCTTTCAACTTCAAGAATATGTACAGACCACAGACAATTTAATGTGGCAACTCAGAGGTACCCTGACTGACTGAGGAACTAGGTGATTGCTTGAGAGGTTATAATCCATGTCTAATGAATGAGATGGGCCATCTCTATACTAAGGACAAGACATTAATAATCTTTAAACTTTGACTCATGATTTTTGAAATTCCCCAAGTACCAGTCAATGAGATCTGGGCATAATCTTAGTGAGATAGAACTAGAACGTGATTTTAACATAGAAAGTGGAAACACTTCATTGCTTATGTTATTCCTTTGAGAGTAAGGTGTTGGAAGTAGACAAATGAGGTCTACAGAGAAAAACTTCAATGGTGTTTATTCAGCCTTATCCAAAGATAAAAACTAACTTTTTGCTGTATAGTGATTCATTCTCAGGATTCACAATAATGGCTTGAATGAGGAGTGACCCTTAAATTTCATTATCCCCCCCAGTCCTTCCTGCTAACCAGTGGCCTACCACTGACACCCCCCCACATCCAAGACTAATTATTTTGTTTGACTTAATATTGTCCATCCATCCATTCATCCATCCACCTACCCAGCCATTTACCCAACGAACATTTATTGGATCTCTACCATCTTCCAAGCACTAGTTAGAATATGAACACAAGGAAATTAAGGACATAGACCTTGACCTTAAGGAATGAATAACCCAAAGGAGGAGAAAAGCAAATAAATGATAACCATAAAGGTACATATGCTATAATTGGAGTACTTGGCACAGTGGTACAGAGAGGAGTGGTTTAATAACCAGTTTAATTTTATAAGGATGAGTGGAAGTTTAGTATGCAGAAAAAGGGACAAAAGACATCTTAGGCAGGGTCAGTTTTTTTGTGAAAAGAACTGAAGTCTGAAAGAGCAAGGTGTTTTCTGAGAAGATCAAGAATTCTGATAAGAGACAAAGGTAGAGAGTTTGGCAGAGGACAGTTTAGGTGAGGCCTCTCGGACAATGGCAAACATTTTGTAATTCATCTTAGAGTAATGAGGAATAATTAAATAATTTTGAGTAAGATGATTATCAAGAATTAGTGTTTTATAAAAGACACATGAATGGTATTGCACTACCTGGAATAATCAAGGAGGTTAGAAATCAGACTTGGGGAAACCTGAAAAAGGGTAGAAGCAATGGGAAATGAGAGAAGGGAGTGGATATGAGAAATACTTAAGGGGTTATACAGATAGATGGCTAATTTGTTAGAGTGCAGGCCAGGAAGGGAAGGAGTTTTAGATGACTGCCACATGTCTGATTTGGACACAGCTTGTCCGGTGCCACCTTTTCTACCATTGTTAGAAAACACAGTGGAGCAGGTAATGGTTAAGTGATGATGAATTCAGTTTTGAACCATTACATCTGAGTAGCTTGTGGGTGGCTCAAGTGGAGATGTCCAGAGGCTGTTGGATATTTGAAGCTGGAGCTTAGGAGAGAGGGTTACAAATTTAAATGTGGGTTTTTAGCAAGAAAATGACAGAACTGAAGCCAGGGATGAGAACGAGAACCCAAGACAGAGGCTTGAATAACATTAACATTTAGGCAGAGAAAAAATATAGGAAAGTCAGAGTGTCAAAAAGTAGAAGGCAAATCAGGCAAGAGTAAAACTCAGGCCATGAGAACAGGGAGTTTTATAAGGAAAAGTGAATGGCAACATTACATGTCACAGAGAGATGAAAAGAAAGGTAAGAAATGTACCTTTAAAAACAAAGGTCCAGTGCTTGCTTCCGCAGCACATATACTAAAATTGGAACAACAGAGAAGATTAGCATGGTCCCTGAGCAAGGATGACATGCAAGTTCATGAAGCATTCCATATTAAAAAAAAAAAAAAAGAAATAAGAAAAAACAAAAGTCCATTTGATTTTGAAATGTAGTGTGACTTGACCATTAAGTCATTTTTATACAAAATGCAGGTTGCAATTTTGATACACAATTTGCATATGAAACTAGTTGGCTCACTTTTGAGAGTTGCCAGGAATAACTGAGTCAGTGGTCAGGAGAAAAGAGATCTAGTAATAACAGTTTTTGTTCACTGGACACGTAAGGTGGCTACTATGTTTCTTGTGGGCTAGTAAGACTTTCTCCCGAAAAATGGAGTTTTCATTTTGGCATGCTTTAAAGTACAAATATGATTTTCCTCAAGATGTTTTTGTTGACAGGTAACCTGACCTACTTTGTCCAAGATCAGCTATAGCTGATCTTACATTCTTTTCTTAAAAAAATATATTTTTTAAATTGAGACAGAGTCTCATTCTATTGCCCTATGCTCGAGTGCTATGATGTCAGCCTGAAGCTCCTGGGCTCTAGGGATACTCTTGCCTCAGCCTCCTGAGTAGCTGGGACTATAGATGTGTGCCACCATGCTTGGATAATTTTGCAGTTTTTTTGTTTTTGTTTTTTTTTTTTTTACAGACAGAGTCTTACTGTATTGGCTGGGCTAGTCTCAAACTCTGGACCTCAAGTGATTCTCCTGCCTCGGTATCCCAAAGTGCTGGGATTAGAGGTTTGAGCCACCATGCCTAGACTTTTAGGGCTTTTGAGTGCTTTTACAGGGGAAAAATCATATTATTATATAAATTTATTATAAGAATGCTTCTGGTAGCTGGAACAGGTATCCTGGAATTCTCCACCCCTTAATACCTCTCATTAGAATTGAAACCTCATTTAGAATTGAAACATTGTATAGAAAGATGCTTTCTCTGCATTTATAGAATCACTTACATACTATTAATAGCTATGCCTCATGACTATATTTGATTTGTTAGGGCATTAAGGGCAACTTTTTGGGGACTTTATTTTCTAGGGGAAGTTTTGTTAAGCTGGGGTTCTTATATAGAAAGGATTTTCCTTCTGGTGCTGGTAATGATGTAAGTGATGGTGGTAAATTTACTTAATGAAGACAAAGACAAATGTTATGAAAGTAGTCCATCTCAATCTCAGCTGGAACCTTAAATAAATGGGCTTAAGAGAAGAAGAAAAAAAATATTTGTCTATCTCCAGAAGGCTAGAGTTAACCAAAAATGTATCACTTTGAAGAACTAGATGAAATATAAATTCACGCTGAATGGGGGCAATGTTTTAGATGGAAGGTTTGTACTCATGTGTATATGTCATTGTAAACCTTGGGGCAGTAAACTGATATTTTGAGACGAATAGTCTGCCATTTTTCCTTCTTGGCTGGCATCGTAATAAATTTCCCTTTCCTTCTTCTCAAATAAATAAGTAAACGAACTAATTGAACACCCACTCTATACTAAGCATTATGCAAGGTGCTGGTGATAACAAGTTAGACAAGCACTCTCTGGACTCACGTAATGGGAGAATATGGTATAAAGTTCAGAGTTGTCTGGAAAGGCTAGGGAATATGAAAATGAGACTTGGGGTCTCTCACTTAAGTGATATCAGAGGATTTGGGTGCCATTTTGCTTAGGTAAGCAAATCTCATTTATTACCACAATCAGATCTGATACAAGAAGGAGTCGCCCCTATGCTCATGTTTATACACCGCCTGCAGTTCTTGGTGGTGTCCATCTTCCCCTAGGGTAATCCTTTTTCTTCTACCCATCATGCTACTTCTGCTAAGAACCTTTCCTTGAAGCTTGGCCATATAACACAATGGCAGAGGCCATGCTGCCAGTGCCCAGTGTCTGTCCTGCCATTGGCACAGGGCCTGGCTGCAGGGAGACAAGCACCCACACCCACTTGCTACACCCACCTAACTCCTACCATAAAGATGGCATCCACACGAGGAGTGGGTGCCCCTTGCGTGCCCAGGCAGACTGTGGCCAAATATGGAGTGAAGGCCCTGGAACATGTATTTGGGGCTTATGGAGAGCCCCTACCATGGGGTGTGAGGCCCATCCCATCCTAGGGGAAAACGTCCTCCTTCTTGGAGTGCCAGCTGGAATGTTCACGGGGCTTCCAGGTGAAGGACAATGATGGGATCATCTTCCTGCTCAACCAGTAGTTGGGCACCACCACCTTCAGATGCTACCTCTTTTTTTGTTTTTTTGAGACAGAGCTTCAAGCTATCCATCCCCCTGGGTAGAGTGCTATGGCTTCACAGCTCACAGCAACCTCCAACTCTTGGGCTCAAGTGAGTTTCCTGCCTCAGCCTCCCAAATAGCTGGGACCACAGGTGCCCGCCACAACACCTGGCTATTTTTTGGTTGCTGCCATCATCGTTGTTTGGCGGGTCTGGGCTGGATTCGAACCTGCCACCTTAGGTGTATGTGGCTGGCGCCTTAGCCACTTGAGCCACAGGCGCCGAGCCCAGATGCTACCTCTTGAAGAGCAGGAATTTGAAATTGGCGAGTGTGACATTTCTACCTATGTTTCTGTTTCTCAGGATTTCTTTGGATATTCAGAGCCTTTTGTGGTTCCATAGTCAGCTCTGTGTCATTGAGATCATCATTGCTGGGGCCACCTCAGTACTTCCTGGACATGGAGCTGAGCCTCCTACAGAGACTGGCAGGTGCTCCATCTTCAGGATATGAGAAAGACGGAAAGACAAAATGAAAGCACTAGGGAGACCAGATTCTAGACACACAGGCTGGCTGGAGGTGGAGCCTGTTTCCCACCCACCAGTTTCCTTCCCTTCCCCTGAGGCCTGCTGTCAATAGGTCTGCCTGCCAATAAGGCAGAGTGCACAGTGACTTAGCACATGGAGGTGAGTGGCAACAGGATAGGGGCTGACAGCTTGCCCTGCCTCTCCATGCTCAAGGATTAGAAAATGTTGTTTAGCATGAATTTTCAGAAGGTAACATATGAAAATATGAGGGATTCCCTTGGACCCTGAATCTGCCCAGGAATCTGGCATCTAATTTACCAATAGAACACAAGAGAGTGTGCTCTACCGACTTGCGCAGAGCGGTTGGTAGTAGAGCTGTAAGGTTTCATCAGATTGAAGGATCTTCAACTGCCAGCAGGATCAAGCCTACCAGAATGAAAGAAAAGCCTCTGATAAAAAAATAAAAACCCTAAGAATGCATATGAAGGCCGAAGTAACTTTTGAATAAATACATAGAAGACCTGAACGCACAAGCCAAGACTGTCCTTCCTTCAGAACCTCAGTCAGGGGAGCAGCAACTCTCAGAGTTTGACAGAGGAACACATGGAAAGAAAAATAATGAGTTCCAAACTCCAGAAGAAGGAGAAAGTAATTAACATGTTGGAAGCCCAGCTTTCCCAGGCACAGGCAGGGCAAGCTTCCCAGTTGAAGGAGACTTCTGCAGAGATGAAAATTTGTAATGATGAAGCAACAGCTCCAGGAGAAGGAGGAACTTAGTAACACTTTGCAAGCCCATCTCACCCAGACACAGGCTGAACAAACTACACAGAAATTGATGAAGAGGAAGCTTGAAAAATATGAAGGAGTATTGGCGGGCCATGCCACCCCCCCCTTTTTTTTATGAGATGGAGTCTCAAGCTGTCACCCTGGGTAGAGTGCCATGGCATCACAGCTCTTAGCACCCTCAAGCTCTTGGGCTTAAGCGATTCTCTTGCTTCAGCCTCTCAAGTACTGGGACTACAGGCACCTGCCACAACATCCCGCTATTTTTTGTTGTTGTTGTTGTCTTTGCTGTTGTCCTTGTTGTTTAGCAGGCCTGGGTCGGGTTCAAACCCGCCAGCCTCGATTTTGTGTATGTGGCTGGTGCCCTACCCACTGAGCTACGGGCCCTGCCTGCGCTCACGTTTTTGACCTGCTGCATAAAGAGGTGGCTGCTGGTAAATGGAGAAGCCAGATTCTCGCTCAGCTGTTACAGCAGGTGGAAGCTGAGTGTAACGTCTTAAGAAATACTGTGGAAACAGACAGTAGTCTGAGATCCAGATGAAAAAGATGAAACTGGAAGTGGCAGAGAGAAAATTGGCCTTCCATTATCTTTTAGAAAAGTTGGAGCAAGCAGGCGGCGCCAAGGCTGAACTGGAATTTCAGTATGGTTACTTTGTAGCAAAAGCACAAAGCAGAAATGGAGCGGAAGACTTCTCACATTTTGAGCCTTCCAAAGACTAAAGAAGAGCTACAATCTGCTTGTGATGGTCTGAAGGATGAAAAGACAAAGTGTCTGAAGCTAAGAAGGAGCAGGCAGTTCCGTCAGCCCAGGCCATTCAACTGAAGTTGATGAAAAGATCAACTCCAGCAAAAAATCCAAAGAAATTAGCCAAATCAGAAATAAACCAACCGTGAAAAACCATGAAGCAGCATCCCAGATGTCTTTCCCAGATGAGGGGACACAGATCTACTGCCATTTCCCCACATCTCTTCTCAAGAAGTTCGATTTCTATCAGTTTCATCTTCTCGAAGACAATTCTCCTGGAGTCCCCGATTTGCTCCTGTGTGAACCACTTGCTCTGTACTCCTAAGACACTGTTTGCATCATAGTATATTTTCTTTCACCTATCTCCTGTATAAGTTTTCTTGTGTTTTTCTTGGCTTGTGCCATTGTTTGATGAAATAAATTATTCAGTAGCTCCCTAAGAAAAGGTATGCGGGAGGCAAATTGAAAAAAAAAACCCCAAACCCCTAAATGACCCCCCCAAAAAAACCCCCCCAAAACAAACACAATGGCAAAGAACATAAATCTTGGAGTCAGACTCACCAGGAATCTGGTTCCATTTTACCATTGATGAGCCATGTATCACTAGTCAGGGTACTTAGTGTCTCTGAAGTTCAATTTTCTATCTGTTAAATGGGAAAGTAACAAAACTTGTTTCATAGAAGTCTTGTAAAGACTAAGTGAAATGAGAACCCGACGCGTTTAGCATAGTGTCTGAAGCACGGTAAGGTCCCATCATTATCAGAATTGTCCTGGATTCTAATTACTGCCTCCGAGATAGCGCTGATAAAGAACCAGTAGCAATGAGGAGCAAATCTACCCTTGCACCCTTCCTTGTGGTTCTCACCTGGTAATAGTACTTACTCTGTCCCAGCTTTATGCTTCAGGAGCTTACACATGAGTCGACAGTACCTTTTCCTTTTCATTCCTCTTGTCCCCTCATTTTTTGTTCCTACTGCTGAAATTCTGAGGAGGTACTAAAAATAGCACCCCCCCAAGTCAGGATCAATAGGGCTACATAGGTCGTGGCGAGAATCTAATCTCTCAGACCCCCGAGTTTAAGACTCCACTTTCCATCTTCTCGGTATTTAGGCTTCTTTCTTTATTCTCATGGCCAAGCCATCAGAAGCTCGTTGAACAGAACAGATTCTGAGCAGTTACATTCATAACAGATAACGACTGCCCCAAATTTCCCCATGCTTTTCACCCCAGACAGGTTTCTGTCTCATCACTGGGGAAGGTGGTAGGATGAATACCATGAAACCATGTGCTGCTTTCTTTTTCACCACCAGCCGAGTTTCACTGTGGTTGAATGGGTTCACAGAGAAGGTTTCACTCTAACTGCTGGCCTTAGAGACACCTGGAATGTCTGAAGCATTATTATTATGGCTGATTTGTTCTGAAGAACTCAAGCTTTTCTTATTTTTAGGAATCATGATTGTGTGTCCTTGTATGAAATGAGGAGGCATGCTGCCCTCAGAAACAATTAGCATCGGTGAGGTGGCATACTTATACATGTAGCCACCTGTAGGAAGTAAAGCAACCGTTCTGAGCCCCTGTGGAGGTCGAGGAGTTCAGTTCTTAGATTAAAGGGGCCAGAGATGGGCAAGTTCTCCCCATGATTCTACTTTTGATTCACCCAATGGCCTGTTTTAATCTCCTGCTCTAAAATGCAAGTAAATGGTAATTTTCTTCTCAATAAGATAGTCAAATTTCTTGTAAATTTGAAATGTAAAATAGAAAACTTCCACCAAATTGAGCCCATGAATTCATGACGGTCGTAGGAACTAACCAGGACGGCTACTGCACAAGACATCAGCTCCTTTCTTGTGGCCCTCAGGCCTCCAACTCTGTGATTCTTCTTCTCTCTACTCATTGTCTCTGCTGTCTCTGAGGTAGGCTCATTTTTTCTCTCTCTCTCTCTCTTTTTTTTTTTTTGCAGTTTTTGGCCAGGGCTGGGTTTGAACCCACCACCTCTGGCATATGGAGCCGGTGTCCTACTCCTTTGAGCCACAGGCACCACCCAGGCTCATTCTCTTTTAGCTTAATATGCTTTTTCCTTGGCAAGATTATAAGAGGTTGACCTACTACATAGCCTTTGAGAGTCTTTCCCAATCATGAGAAATTGGGAACAATTATGTATACCCTGGGGCTTGGGAATTATAATGCTTGACCCTTTCCCAGAAAACTCTGGTCATAAGAAATCTGGAAGTGTTCACATGTTGAAGAGATTTGGTCTCATTCTTATCAATCTGATTATTGAAATGGACAACAGAGGGTTAAGGTCATAGAAGTATGGATATTAGAGGTGGATTTGCGGGGAGGCAAGTCTCCATGGTGTTTTTACACATCTTCTGACAGCTCTAGTTCTAGATTCTGTTTCAGGATGTTTGTATGGCAGACAGGCTTGGAAGCTAGAGGCTGTGTTTCTCTCCTGGTCAGACAGCAGATTTGTTTTCTGAACAGGGTGATAAAGATAATGTCTCTTGGTGGAGGAGAGTTCGGGCAGGTCTGATTGTAACTACTTAAAACATTGGAAGTTTCCTAAATCCTGGGTTCCTCAGCTGGGGTGGGGCATGGCCTATGCCTGGGCCATCTACCCAGGCCTGCCCTGGCTGCTCCTTCCCCCATGGGACTGAGGGACAAGAGACCTATGAGAACGTGGAGCATGTGCGGCTTGCTCTGTCATTAGTACAAATGTCTGAATCTGTTGTGTTGTTTCTTTTCCAACTAAATTTTGAAAAAATAGCAAGTCAGCTCAGCACTTGTGCTGCTGCTTAGGGATTGATGAAGGCACTGACAAAAATTAGACCTGTGACTATATTGCAAAATGGTCAAAGTATTGGATGTGAACAGGCAATTCAAAAAAGGGGAAATCCAAATAACTAAAAATGTATTAGAAAGGTGATCAATGCTACTCTTACTCAGAAATGTAAAACAGAGATACTTTTTATCAAAAATATGTCAACAGGGTGGCACCCATAGCTTAGTCAGTAGGGCATCGGTCACATACACCAAGGTTGGCGGGTTCAAATCCAGCCAGGGCCAGCTAAAATCAACAATGATAACTGCAACAAAAAATAGCCAGGTGTTGTAGCAGGCACCTGTAGTCCCGCTACTTGGGAGACTAAGGCAAGAGAATATCTTAAGCCCAAGAATGTGAGGTTGTTGTGAGCTGTGATGCCATAGCACTCTACCAAGGGCAAAATAGTGAGATTCTGTCTTAAAAAAAAAGATGTTAACAATTAAATACTCTTTTATTACTTATCAAATCGACTGAGTTAAAATGTAGTAAACATTTGGAGCTGGTGAGAAAATGATAGAACCTCATACAATGCTGTTGGGATGGTGAATTCTTACTGTATTAATTTTCTATTGCAGTATAACATTTGAATCTCTGACTTCCTTTTCTGTGATCAGCTGGGAAAACTTTCCTGCTTTTAAGGGCATCATCTGGTTAGGCAAGGCCCACCTGGACAGTGTCCCTATATTAAGGTCACATAACAGAACATGATCAGGGAATCCATAATGCCCGTAGTGCTGGGCTTATGCAGGGTATTACATAGTGGGGAGGGGAGGCCATCTTAAAACTCTGCCCTATCACAGTTACTATAATCTGGGAAAGTAATCTGGCTATATTTTTTGTAGTTATGTATCTATATACCTTTTTGGTTCTGCAACTCTATTTTCAGAACTCTCATTTTATAGACATAAGTATGTCAACATATAAGGATAGTAGTTCAAAGACATTTTCTGTATTGTTTGTAATGACCCCAAATTTGAAACTGTCATTCTTCATCAAAAGGAGAATGCTTGAATAAATTATAGTATATCCGTAGCATTCTTATGATGAATGACTTAGTTCTTCATTGATGTGGACAGTGACAAAAGCAAGTTGTGGAGCAATGTGTGTTTAACCACATGATTCTATTTTAGAAAGAAAAATACAAAAACTATATGTATATACAACATGTGTATGAACATTGAGAAGGATGGATGCCAACGTATTAATTAGAGTACCTCATAGGGCTAATAAAGATAATGTCTCTCTTAAAGATATTATCTCTTAATGCTAAGAGTTAGATGGGGTGCTAGATTGGGGGAATGTTAGTAAATTTATCAGTACATTTCTGTATTATTTTGTTTGTTGTAAGTATGTATCACTTCTGTAATTAGAAATAAAAGATGAGTTTGTCCTCTCACAATACACATATAATATATGTGGATAATAATTAATACGGAGAGTAAGAGGAAACTTTTAGCTAGAAAGGATAGATTTCTTGCACAGATTGTGGTGATAGTTTCATGAGTGTATACATACATCCAAACTTACTAAATTCTACACATCAAATAATACAACTTTATGTGTGCAATGATACCTCAATAAAGTGGTTTTAAAAATAAAAAGTAGATGTTATAAAAAATTAAGTAAAATTCATCTCTTATAGAATATTTGCAAAATACAGTAAGCTTTAAAAAGCAAATGCAACTACCCACAATGAAAATATCTAGAATTTTACAAAACAGTTCGTCATATTCTATGACGCATATTCTATGACATATTCTATGTCACATACATCAAAAAATGTGTAATGTTAATATTACTTTGATACTTGCTGTTTTTTAAGTATTGTGAAACTTGCTCTTTCTTATGGGTATATCATAGATGAAAGTCCATCCTCATTCTAACATTATATACATATTTATTGATATTTTCTTCTAAGGCCATAATGATCTGATTTAAAAATACTTAAATATTTAATTTATTTGGGTGTGCAGTGCTAAATGAGGAGCTATCACCTTCACTTTTTCCAATTGGTTAACTATTATCCCCAAAACATTTATCAAATAGCCATCCTCATTGATAAGAAATACCATTTTTATTATATATTAAATTCTTATATGAAGGGTCTTTAAAAAGTTCATCAAAAATGTGTATTATAAAAATATGCATGAATTTCAAATTTTTTTGCACCAAAATAATCTTCTACAGACTTGCTATAACAGGATCTAGTTTGAGGCATTAAGAAGAATAAGACATCATTTGAAAAGAGCCCCTGCCAGAGAAACATGAATTCGGCTAAAATTAAAGAACAAATGTCAGGTTTATGGTGAAGCTTGAGTGAAAGGATGGTGAAATCACTGCTGCTTTATGAGAGGTTCAGGGAGATAAGCCCTGAAGAAGTCAGAAGTTTGCAAATGGACACCTAATTTTAAGAAGGGATGAGGCGATGTTGAAGATGAAGCTTGCAGTGGTAGAGCATCCACATCAATTTGTGACAAAGAAAAAGAATCATCTTATTTGTTCTGTCATTGAAGAGGACTGATGATTAATAGCAGAAACAAGCCCATACCACAGACATTTAGGTTGGTTAAGCT